>NC_091747.1:41626546-41701546 GCF_043380555.1 Nothobranchius furzeri | reverse complement strand
GTCCTGGGTCTTCCTTTAGGTCTCCTCCTGGTTGGACATGCCGAAAGCCTCACCAGGGAGGCGTCCAGGAGGCATCCTAACAAGATGACTGAGCCACCTCAACTGGCTCCTCTCAATATGGAGGGGCACCGGGTCTACTCCGAGCCCCTCCCAGATGACAGAGCTTCTCACCCTTATCTCTAAGGGAGAGCCCAGCCACCCTGCGGAGAAAAATAATTTCTGCCGCTTGTATCTGCAATCTCATTCTTTCAGTCACTACCCAAAGCTCATGACTATAGGTGAGGGTAGGAACGTAAATCGACCGGTAAGTCGAGAGCTTTGCCTTCCAGCTCAGCTCTCGTCACCACGACAGATCGGTACAACGCCCGCATCACTGCAGACCAGTCCACCTGTCGATCTCACCTGTGAACAAGACTCTGAGATACTTAAACTCCTCCACTTGGTGCAGGATCTCATCCCTGACCCGGAGAAGACATTCTACCCGTTTTTTTTAAACAATTTTTTTAATTGATTTTCTTCATTTGGGTACCAACAAATATAATGAACATCTCTCCACTCAAAACATTAAATGAAAAATAAAAAAGGACAAGAGACAATTATGTGGCATAAATATGTAAATAAACATAAACATGAAAACATTGTGCCCAATACCAATTTTCATTTCCCTTCTGTTAGCAGGCCCGAATGTATGGTATATTTGAAGTAAAACACAAATAAAGAAGGGAATGAGATAAAGTGAAAAAAGGAAAAGAAAAAGACATACACCTCCTGCATACATTAACAATATCAAATTACTTTGTTGTTTCACATAGTATTACCCGTTTCCAAAAAAGCAAAAAATAACTTCCAGATCTCATCAAATTTATCTAACATATGTTTTGCAAAATAGTTTATTCGTTCTAAAGCCACAAAGGATGTCATAGCTTCCAACCAGTCTGAAGTTGCACAAATGTTAGGTTTTTTTCCAGCAACGTGCAATACATCTTTTAACCTCCAATAGGCAAATATTCATAAGATGTTTTTTAGAATTAGAAAGGATAAAGTTGTTAGGATACATGTTTAAAACACACAACGTAGGGTCTACAGGTATTACTTCATTAATTATTTTACCAATAATTAAAAGAGTCTCCTTCCAAAAATGTAACATTGGTTGACATTCCCACACACAATGAAATAAGGATCCCCTTTGAGGCTTACATTTAATACATGTGTCAGGAAAATCAGAGTTGAACTTATGTAGCTTAGTTGGAGTGATATATTGTCTGGTCATCCATTTGTACTGAAGTAATTTGGAGTTTGTATTAACAGTCTGGGTCTTAATTAAAGAACAAGCTTCTGTCCACTCTTCCTCTGATATGGTTCCACCCATATCGGAGTTCCAGGCTCTGAAGATGTTCATTGATGAATCCTTAGATCTTTTAATTATCTCATTATATATTATGGAAATATGTCCCTTACCTAACTTATATTTAGACACAATCTCATCTAAAGTTGATGGTGCAGGTGGGGCCAGGTTACCACTTTGACTTGATTTAATGAAGTTTCTAACTTGAAGATATTTAAAAAAGTGTTTTTGGGAAATACTAAAGTTGGCCACCAGGTCTTGGAAAGTTCTCATATTATTTCCTTTATGTAAGGCAGAGATTGTTGCTAGTCCTTTTAGAGACAAGTTTAAAATCCTGGGTTGATTCTCCCTGGAGGGAATTCTTCATTGCCAAAAATTGGCGTAAGAGGAAATAGCCATCTAGTCCCATCCAGGCAGTTACTTACCTCAAGCCACATTTTAATTGTATTTTTTTCAATGGGTTTTTGGTTACTCTCAACAATTTCTTTATATTTGATGAATATATATATATATATATATATATATATATATATATATAGGTCTGCAGAAATTGCAATATTTTGAGCCTCAATATTGACCAAAGCTGGGGATTTATTTATTGGTTCAAAGTAAAACATACCCAATTTAATTTGAGCTGCCCAGAAGTACCATAATAAGTTTGGAACCTCCTCTATCATATAGTAAATATAGTGATGAGAGTCTAAGTCGTGGTCGTTTATTGTTCCAAATAAAACTGGTGAATGTCTTATTTAAAGATTTAAAATAACTAAGAGGTGGGGAGAGTGGAATAGACTGAAACAGGTATAAAAACCTACAAAGAACTGACATTTTCAAAATATTTATACGTCCTTTCATAGAAATAGGCAATGTTGTCCATTTATTAGTTTGTTTGGAAATCATATTTGCTAAAGGTGTATAATTGGATGAAATTATTTCCCCTATTGTAGGGGTAATTTTAACTCCTAAATAAGAAAACCCATATTTTGAGGTGGAAAAAGAAGTTTTGATTGGGGGATTTAGTCTCTCTTTATCAGATGGGAACATTATCACTGATTTGTCATTATTTATTTTGTAACCTGAAAAAGTACAAAAAGTTGTTATCAAGGCAAGTAAGTTCGGGAATGATCTTTCTAAATTAGCACAGAATAGTATAATGTCATCTGCATACAAGGAAATTTTATGTTCTATATTATTAGTTTTTATTCCTGTTATGTTCCCTCGTTTGCGAATGGCCATAGCGAGAGGCTCAATGGCCAAAACAAATAGCAATGGGGAAAGGGGACAGCCCTGTCTTGTTCCTCGTTTTAAATTAAAAAATGCGGAAACAAGTCCATTAGTCATTATTTTGGCCTGTGGGTTGGAATATAAAAGTCTAATCCATTTAAGAAAGTTCAGACCTAAACCAAACCTCTGCACAACTTCAAGTAAATATTCCGATTCTATCCTGTCAAACGCTTTCTCAGCATCTAAAGACAGGACTGAGTGGTCTAGAAAGCCTGCTTTCTCATATAGAATATTGAGAAGTCTTCTTATATTATGGAGACCATAGCGGCCTCGTACAAATCCACATTGGTCTGGATGGACTATGCAGGGAATGACCTCCTCTAGTCTGCTTGCCAATGCTTTACACAAAATTTTTAAATCATTATTGAGTAGTGATATTGGTCTATAAGATCCACAATGAGTGGGTGTCTTTCCAGGTTTTAATATCAACGAAATCATTGCCGTGTTTAGTGACGTAGGGAATAAACCCCTGTTATAAGATTCTTTAAACATTTCGAACAAAGGTAGAATTAACTTAGCTTTAAAAATTGTATATATTTCAATTGGAATTGCAAAAGGTCCAGGTGCTTTTCCACTAGGCTAATGTACTATGGCTTCTGATAATTCTTGCAAGCTTAGATCCTTTTCTAACGTTTCCAAGGCTTCATTCTCCACGGTGTTAAAATCTAGTGAGTCTAGGAAACCTTTCTGTGAGGAAGAGTCATATTCAGATGTATAACGTTTCTCATGGAACGTTTGAAACATATTATTAATTTCTATTGAATTAGTAGTCAATGCCTCATCTTCCATCACAACCGAGTTTATTGTCCTCTCACTCTGTATCTGTTTGATTCGCCAAGCTAATCATTTTCCAGCCCTTTCTCCCTGCTCGTAATAAGATTGTTTTAGTTTGAGAAGACTTGTTGTAGCTTTTCTAGTAGAAAGCTGGTTATATTCTGCTTTGTATTGATTAAGTACAGCAGTCAGTGTATCACTTTGGTTTTGAAAGAACTTTGTTTCTTTTTCTTTTATTAATTTTTCTAATTTAGCCATTTGAACTGTCTCCTTTTTATATCTAAAACTCGTATAGCTAATCATTTGACCTCTCAGGAACGCTTTAAAAGCTTTCCACCTTATTGAGGCAGTCGTTTGATCAGTATTTTTATCAAAGTACAGATCTATTTGTTCTCCTATAAATGTAATAAAGCCTGGGTCTCTAAGCCATATAGGCTGTAAACGCCATTGATTTGAACGTATTATTCAGTTTGTAAATCTTAAAAGAAAAGAGTGTGGAGCATGATCAGAGATAAGGATGCAATCATACCAGCATTCTGTGGTAATAGATATCAGGTCAGATGAAATCAAAAAGTAATCAATTCTAGAGAAGCTTCTAGAGGCACCAGAGTAGCAAGAATAAGATCGTTGGATTACATTTTTAGACCTCCAAATATCTACCAGATTTAAGCCCTTCATCAATTGGAGTATTTCTTTTCTGGTATTAGAATGGGACATATCAATTCCAGTGGATCTATCCAAGTTAGGCTGCAATGTGCAATTAAAGTCTCCACCTATTATGAAATGACCCGATAAAGTAGCTAGTGTCATAAACAGTTGTCTAAAAACACTGGATTGTCATTGTTAGGCCCAAAGAAATTCACCAAATTTATTTTAACAGAGGAGATTTCACATTCGATAATAATATATCTCCTGATTTTGTCTCTAATTTCATTTACAAGTTTGAAAGGAATGGATCTATGTATAAGTGTTATAACCCCTCTAGCATTAGAGCTGGCTGAAGCAGAAAACACCCAGCCTGGCCACCTTCTGCTAATTCTCATCACACGTTCCCTGATCAGATGGGTTTCTTGAATAAATATAATTTTCCCTTTCAGTTGTTGGAGTCGATTCAAAACCTGTCATAATTTAATAAATTTATTGAGACCTCTGACATTCCATGATGTAAATTGAATCTCAGTCATCACTTGAACTATCTATAAGTAACATACAACATAGGAGACAAGATATAAGGTGACTTTGCAGGGGAGAAGAAAGAAAAAAAAAAACCACCTGAACCCCCCGGACATAATCTGCATCCGATTAGGCTCTGTTATGAGCCTTGCCATGGAGCTGTGCTGATCCTCTTCTGGAGGAGCGGCAGGCTAAAGCTAGGCGGACACTGTGCGAATTTTTCACTCGTAGCACTCAGCTTCAGCTCAAACTGTACGACTTCCTCGCAGGGCAGATCTCACGAGTCATGTGCTCACACTGTACGACCCAGTTCTCGGATGCGACCTGACTGCTCACACTGTACATCTGGCAGCAACACGTCGGACCTAAAAATATGCTAAAAATAGCAGTTTTTACACAACACGTCAGACTTTTTTGTCTTGCCTGTTGTCCTTCGGGAGTGCTGCAGGGGGACACACAGGGATTTATGGGGTTGGATGAGGAAAACGAAATAAAGTAAATCTGTGTTTTGTGATCAGTTTAATTTGACATGAACACGACAAACACGCTTTCTTGACAATCTTTGTGAGTAAAAAACGTGTAGAAATAAAAACAAACAACGTGTGTTATTAGGGAAATAGCGGGTGAGTGGTGTTGATGCATGATTGTGCATGCGCCATGAGCGGTTCTGGTACTTTTTGTGTCGCAGCTGCTCGCAGCGCCGCTTCAACGGTGCGATACCCTCACGAGGGACGAGCAAAATATCAAACACGCCAGAAGTGCGTGCGAGCTCACGATTGCTGATCGGTAGCTGGTCACGTGGTGTTAATCGCCTCTCGTAACCCCCTGTACACTACACGACGCTCGGCGCAAAACTCGCCCCGATCTTGTGGATTCTCGCACGAGTGGAAAATCGGCTCAAATAAGTGAAAAAGTCGCACAGTGTACGCCCGGCTTAAGTAGACCATGGGGCCCCCATTCAAAAATCCACTTTAACCTTGCACAAGTAGCCTGAGTTTCACTACCAAACATATATAAATTTTTCATTCCACCACAGAGCTGAGCAGTAGCCTTAAATGACAGTCTAAATCCGTACATCTACTGATCACCATTACTGCTGTTGTTTTTTAGTTCTTGCACAAACCTTTCTGCTGCAGCTGCATCATCAAAGTTGTGGCGTTTTCCCTTGTAGGTAATCAGGAATTCCATACCTCAGAGAAGGGATGGAAAGAGAGGCCAAAGCTTTCTTCACCACAGTAAAAGTTTTTTGCCTCTTGAGTAATTCAGGTGAGACATCTGGGAAAACATTGTTTTCTGATTGTCCAAAAGTACAGTACCTTTAAGTCGTGCTGCGTTCATTATCTGTGTTTTGTCAACATAATTCAGAAGTTTCACCATCATCACACGGGGCTGAGTTGCCTGTCGGGGGTGGGACGCTCCAGCTCCTGCTGTTTCACCAACACTTTCCAGCCTTAAGGCCTGTTCAACTTGCACAGGTCGGGGGAATATTTCCGCACCAAACACCTCTGGCAGCCATCTCTCGAGAAACCCACAGGCATCCGATTTCTCTTTACCTTCAGGAATACCCAGAATATGAAGAGTGGATTGGCAAGTCCGGTTTTCTAAGTTATCCGCTTTAAGCGTCAGGTCTCTGACAATTGCTTTCATGGCCGCGTTCTCAGCTTGAATAGAAGCGATGTCATCTTGGTTGGTGCTTATTCTACCTTCCGCCTCCGTGACTCATTTTGCCATCGCCTTAAGCTCTGTTTGGACTCCCAGTATTGCCTGTAGGAGTCCATAAAACCTCAATGTGAAGTCGTCTCTCATCGTTTGAAGAGTAGATAGTATAAAATCTGAGCTGTTAGCCTCCGGCAGGCGGTCTGAGCTACTAGCTTCTAAAGGATCGCTAGCATTAGCCACCGCAACTGTCTCACATAGGTCTGGGCTTGGCTCATTCTTCGCCAGTCTTAGTGTCTTTTTATCCAATTTTGGCGCCATCTCAGCCACACGTTCACTGGTAATTAGAGAGGTCTTGAAAATCGAATACAGGTACTAGACAGGTCACTTTACATAGTTGTTCACGGGAGCTCTCACATGCGTCCGTTCAGCCTCGCGCCATAACCGGAAGTCCTATTCTACCCTTTTCCGAGTCAAGACCATGCTCTCAGATTTAGAGGAGCTGATTCTCATCCAAGCGGCTTCGGCCCCTCTGCTCTGAACTTTCTGAGAATTGTTGAACGTGTTTTTCAGATTGTAAACGTGCAGCTTTAGTTTAAAGATCCTTTCCTCTTGTTTAACTCAATCCTCCATCTTCTTTCCTCCCTTTAGTCTGTTACTCTGGTGTCAGCCGTGATCCATCTGTCTCTCCTCCTGTCCCACCTCACAGGTGTAGTTTCTGTTTGTGTAGTGCTGAAGCCAAAAACACACCATCTCTTTGGGGCCTCTGGGCTGTTCTAGGCCAGTTTCATGCTGGTCCACACAGCCAGGAGCTCAGCAAAGTCAGGTTTTACTTTTCTGGTTTTCCTTTCGTCTGTTCAGCATTCCTGCAAAACTCAATATTCTCTGAGTTTCACTGACCTTTGCCTTCAGAAAAAGGACATTGCCGAACTTGAACTTGAGCCTGCCGCATGTTGAACTCCAGTTCTAAACGAGAGGAAGGAAGTTAAACATTTTAATATGATTATGATTTTAAGAAAGAGACTCGAGACTTGCTGGAAGTAGGTTTGATATTCCTCTGTAGCGTGATGGATTATATTAGTTTAAAAGGTGTTTCTAAGTAACATGACCTATACATATTATTATTCTTGTAATCAATGTCCTTGTCGAATCAAGATTTGTTTCCCCGGCTACACTGGAGATCGTCACCACCTATTATAGCAACAAAGTGCCATTTATGATGACGTGCCCTGTGAAAATAAACTCCAGCTCACAGGCTGCTGCCAAGAGATTTGCTTGGAAGGATGGGGGTGGGGTGGAGGGGGGACCCCCTGTTGCGTATTGCTTCAGTGATTCATGTCTGATGTTGCTATGACCTTTATGCAAATCTCTAATTACCCCATCAAAGACGTCAGGGACAACAGTTTGACTCAGTGGACAAGAACATCTAACCTGGTTGAGCTGCAGGGATGAAGGTTCAGCTAGAGGTTCACTGATAACGCCCAAATAAAAATGTTTCGTTACAGGACGGGTTTGATAGACTGTTACACGCCAAACAGAACCCAGAGGGATTTGTTATTAGCTGATCGTGGTTACTGCACATTTATCATTAACTTAATATTCTAAGAGTTCATGTCTACAAAGCAGAATTAAGAGCTGTCATTGTGTACTTTTGTCATTTTAGGAGGAATCCAGTTCAAGTTTTCAAAATCAAAAGAGAGCTACTTGAAGGAAAAAGAAAAAAAAACAAGAACAGAAATCAGACAAAAACCTTTTCCTATCAGAGATTTGCAAAGATTATATAATCCAGCCTTTCGGGCTTCTGCTGCAACAGAAAATACTTTTGTGGTAGAAGAAAAGATTTCATTTGAAATTCACTAAGCAAGGACCGTACTGTTGGGGAAGGAGCTGAATGCAAAGGGAGGCACTTCTACATATATCTAAATGTAGTTGTTCCTTGTCCTAATGGTTGACTCACCTGTTCAGGAGGTCATCAATCCCTGCAGAAGCCAATCACCAGAGGTCTAAATCAGGTGTGTTGGAGAAGCTCCCTCTAACCTGTAAAGGGTTTTCTGCATCAACACACCTGTTCCACTGCACCGGAACCCAAACACACGTTTGGTGTAATGGAGAACATAAAAGAGCCTTTAGTGTTAATATTGGCCAACATTTCACACAACACTTGGACACCTGATAAAACACCTGGTTTTAGTCATGAGGTTATTAACAGGCAAGTAAATAAGCCATCCAACCAGGTGTTTTTGAGCAGGAAAAGAACTAAAACATGCTCCACAGAGAACCTCTAGGACCACGGTTGGGATCTGGATTCGTTTTGTTGTCTATGGAGAGTCAACTGCGTTGTTTGCATGTTCGTCTCTCACTGATGTGTTTTCTCCCTCTAAAAACTGCATGTTTGGTTATCTGGATATCCTGGATAGATTTCAGTTGTGTGTGTCTCGCTTTCCCGGAGTTGCTCTCTGCCTTGGGGAAACATTGGCCATAGAGGTATGAAATGTCTCCACAGTTGCTGCCAAATTAGTGAGTTGTCAGCAGCATTTAATGTCTCCTCAGACTCACTGTGGACTGTTGTGTCAAATTAAATCATATCTAGAGATCTAACTGAGCTTTATGACTCAGTTCATTTGGAATTGAGTGATAAAAATCAGTTTTAGTTACTGAGTCCAGGCTCTGTCCCATGTGTCCCAGCACCATCAGACGTTTGTTTCTGATTAGAGAGAGAGAGAGAGAGAGAGAGAGAGAGAGAGAGAGAGAGAGAGAGAGTGTGTGTGTGTGTGTGTGTGTGTGTGTGTGTGTGTGTGTGTGTCCCATCCTTCTCTCACTAATGCGATGAGCTCCCAGCTCCATCAGCCCATGGTCAGAAACACTCCAGCGCTGCATCAGTCCTCCCATTATTCTCTCTGCTGGCTCTCCACGCTCAGGTTGCTACGACGTGAGTGCGTGTGCGTGTGTGTGCGCTGTTGGGTGTTCTGTCTTTTGTTTACTGTTTATCCTGAACTTGAAGTAGTGTGCGCCGTTGCTGTTATTTCAGAGGAATTATTTTATGTTCCTGTAGCTCTGGCTATCAAACACAAACCAACGCTGAGGAGGGTCAGAAAACCTCCTCGGCTCCAGTTATGAATCACCACGCGGAATTCTGATTTCCTTTAATCCAGCTATGTGTCTTGCTTCATCTACCCGCTCCTGTTTGACATTAAAATTATAATTTGATTCAGTGGGACTGGGCTGGTTTAGAGCTAGACAAGTTTTCTTTTGCACAACAACAGGAGGAGACATTTGTGCTCAATCGTTGCTACAAAACTAATCATGGAAACATGAGGACCAATTATTATCCTCAGACACAAACAGGAGAGTCACAGATTCTGACCAACCTGGCAGCATCACCAGTGAAACAACATGCCCTCTGCTGCAACCCCCCCCCCCCCCCACACACACACACACACACACATCATCACAGGAAGTATACCTGCTGCTTTTGACCCTGACTCATAACCCAAACTGCCAGCTGGGGTGAGGATGATGTATCTTGTGTTTATGTTGAATCAGTTGTTGCATCTCAGACCTCTAATAGGTCACATCCTGTGGTATTTACCATATGTTGACCTTTTATTATAATTCAGATCTGGTGAGCGGATTCCAGAGATGAGGCTCCGTCTAAGGAACTCTACACATCCGGGATGAAAGTGTGTCGTTTTTAATCATGCAACGCCAGAGTCCCACAATAAACTGTTAGCACCATCACATATCTGAGACGGTAAATCCCTCCTCTAAAGGTTTCATCATGTACTCCCCGACCGGTTGACCACAAGTAGGAGAGGAGAATTTCTTTTCAGACCTTCATCTGATGCAGGTCAGCGGTCTGTTCTGCGACGGTGATGAGCAGCTCTCCACTCGTGTGGAAATGCCACTGCAAATAACCTCAGCTGAGCGGAGTAGGGCTGGCTGTACTCCGAGGAGGAATATATTGAATTTATGATAAGTTTTATTCATTTGACAGGTTGGGCTTGCAAAAGAATTTGAACCAACGTTGTTTAGATCATCAGCAGTTTGGAGCCTGAAGGCATCTATCAAACGAGCAAACGTGTACGCTCAAGTGATCCACGAGTTTGTAACAACTCTGTTGATTTCCTCTCAGGAAAGCTGGAGAAACTGATAAAAATACAGAATGAGTCGATGACGGCTGCTGCTGTCTGCTGGTGAAGGACGCTGAACCAGTCCTGGGATTTCAAGCCCCTGAAGCCAGACTGTGAGCAGGTTCCTGATCTGACACAGATTTGGTTCATCCTCTCTAATGAGCACAGGGATGACTCACCTCATCAATATGCACCGCTTTGTTACAGCATCTTGGTTTTCTGTGGAGCCCTTCACCACCGTTAATCCCCATCACTAATACAAACAATGCTCAAACGCTCCCATTTGCTTTATTAATGACTCCATTCAGCGCCGCCCTCTGCTGGCGGCCAGCTGCCGATCCCAACAGCTGCTGGCGCTTTGCTATGAACCACGTTGTTATCCGTTTGACCCAGTAGAGCCCCGCAGCGTCCGGGTGCTAAAAGCTTTATCTAAAGCTGTGATAGGCAATCTGTGCAGGCTGTAATCAACGACTAATAACCATCCAGGCCGCTCCGCCAATTGTTTAGACAGCTAGGTGGAATTGGATTAGCTGATTGGGTCGTTTGCAATTTGCCTGGAAGGCTGCAGGGTTAGATGATCCAAGTGGGAACAGTTTAATCACTCTGCTAGAGCCACGGGAACACGCGTGTGTTGGTGAGGAGACGTGTCGTAAACTCTGGTTTGGAGCGGTCATCCTGATTGTCTCAAATCCTCATCAATATTCTCGTATTATTCGATGTCTCTTCCAGCAGAGGCACCAGAACCCAAATGGTATCTATAATATGTGAAAATACTGAATGCAGCCACCAGCTACTTCTTCAGCTCCACCTGTTCTGTTGCTCGTTAACACAAACAGCTAATCATCCAACCACTCAGCAGATATGCAGTTAAGCATCAGATCAGCTGCTGAAGTTCAAACTGAGCTTCAGACAAGAGAATAAAGGAGGTTCTCTGAATGTGGTGTGGATGTTGGCATATGTCAGAAACCATTGATCCATCTCTAAGGTTTACAGAGGTAACGGTTCTGAGAGGATCACCAGAACTGGAACAGAGGAGACTTTCCTGGTCGGATGAGTCTGGATTTCAGTTGTCAGGTCAGAACTGTGTGTCACCAACATGAAAGCATCCTGCCATGTATCAATGCTTCAGCATGGTGGTAGTGGTGTAATGCTTTGGGGGAGATGTTCCTGTCCCATTATGGACCCCCTAGTATCACCTGAGCCTGCTTAAACCACCACAGC
The DNA here is from genome assembly GCF_043380555.1 of Nothobranchius furzeri. Classification (NCBI taxonomy): domain Eukaryota; kingdom Metazoa; phylum Chordata; class Actinopteri; order Cyprinodontiformes; family Nothobranchiidae; genus Nothobranchius; species Nothobranchius furzeri. The sequence goes on along the minus strand of NC_091747.1, from coordinate 41,689,963 downwards.
CTATACCTGAGTAGTGTTGCTGACCGTGTCCGTCCCTTTATAACCATGTGGACCCATCTTCTGATGGCTACTTCCAGCTGGATCATGCACCATGTCACAAAACTCAGATCATCTCCAACTGGTTTCTAGAACAAGACTCAGTCCTGTCCAGAACCTTTGGGATGTGATGGAATGAGAGATTCTCATCATGGATGGAGCTGATGCTGTCATGCTGATATGGACCAGGACCTCTGAGGAACTGTACAGATGATAGATGGTTTCATTGATTTACTCTTTTCTGGGTTTTTTTCTGAGCATTTTATCTTTAAGAACTGCAGTTTCTGTCTAGAGTAGAGTGAATGGACAGACCTGCAGAAGTTCATCTTCAGTATGAGGGTTAGGCTTTTACAGACACAGCAATGCTGCTGGACGTGGAGGACATTGAGGACATGTCTCGTGTAATTTTGTTTAGCTGGAGACATTTTCATTCTCTAGATCCCAAACAATGAGCGTGAATGTTTTCATTGATGCCAACTGCATCAAAGTTTCCCTCCTTTGCCCACAGCAGACAATTTGCTCCCTCGACCATCAGAATAACTCTCCAGAAGGTTCCCCCACCCATCCAGAACGTCCTGCAGCCTCACCCTGTGTTCATGCATCAGGAGAGAGAGAGAGTCTTGTTTCAAAAGACGGACACCGTTGGGTCAGTCATTGAGGGATAAACAGAACAAACGAGCCAAGGATGTAAAAATGACACCATCTCTCTAGTGTCAGTCAGCAGCTGCTGTGGGAAACATAATGGGCTCAAAGTTTTAACATTTTCCACAAAACATAACTCTTTTCTCCAGTAGTGAAGTGGAAAAATGCTCCCAGCAGCTGCAGGATTCATTTAGTCATTTAATCCCATTCCAGGATGCTTTTGGTTTGGTTTGATTTAGAGTGTGCATGCCAGTCCATTTGTCCTCCTGTCCATTTGTCCATAACTGACAGCCTCTGTCATCTTCTTCCCGTGTTACTCACTCTAAGAAATGGGACACGTCCCTCCTACAGCAATCTGTCTCTGTTACAGAGCTGACACTAGGGGAGGGACTCTCTCTGCATCTCCCTACCTACTCGTGGTTTGGTGCCCAGATGGAGCTGTCGCAGGCGAAGGAAACTAGCTGTGCACCCTACTTTTCAGCGAATAATCTGCTTCAGGGCATGGAAGGAGGAAGAGAAACATCAGTGAATGAATGTGGCCTTATTCTGTGTCCAGCAGAGAAAGCTGTCAGGTGCCAGAAAAACTTTGAAAAGTAAGAAAAACCACAGTAAACTGAATCCAACAAACGTTTGAGATACATTAAAGTTTGTAAATATCCTATATCTCTAATCCAGGAGTAACTGGACTTCCTGTCAGATTAATAATTTCATTTGTTTATTGGGATCAAAACATAAAGTTTTATAAACATCAGAAAACAAGTGAAAATGTCTTTGGTACGCTCTTGCTGTGTCTGATTTCTAATTCCATTAATGGTTCTTTTTTAAAACACAGAAAAGGTTTCTTTTTTACCTTGCTTGCTGACAGTTTTGTTTGCGGCTGCAAACTTCCTCAGAGCTGATGCTGATGGTGGCGCCACTTCCTTCTCCGTTTATCCGCGGGCAGGAGAGGACGTTGTCAAGAAACTGTCAGCAAGCAAGGTAAAAAGGAAACCTTTTCTGTGTTTTAAAAAGAACCAATAATGGAAGTGAAAATGCATTTAAGTGGAAATGATAGTGAGCTGTTAAGATCCATGCATGTATTTCTAATACCTCTCTGACCAGAGACACTCTCCAGCTTCTCCTTATGCTTATCCCAGACTATGTGGCTCAATAATTCCTCCAAAGAGTTCGGATGTCAGATCCTTAAGGAGTTTGGTGACTTTTTATCCTCTACTATGAAGCTGTCTGACTATTACTGGACAAATTGGCTTACCATACTGCTGCAGAAGACCTTTAGGGGCTCTAATATTTATCAGCAGCAACTCTGGGGTAATCTTGTTTAGCATTAGTGATGCTAACACACATGTTTTTACAATCAGCATCTTCTTGCAACTCCTTATGGTGGTTTGTGAAAGCAGGCGTTTGTTTACTTCATACCTCAGGTGTGCAGAAGGACGGTGGATCAGACCAACGTTCAAATGCAGAGGGTCAAGATGTTGTTGTCTGTGTTTGAATTAATCTTCATACATTTTGCACATAGAAGGCTGAATGTTGCTGGTTTATCAGGTATTTCTGATGATGATAAATCTGTGTCTGCTGCACCCAGAGTGGCTGTGGGAGATGTTTCTGAGCTGTGTGCCGACACTAGACATCATCATGCTTTCCTTCATCACTAATGATGCTTTCATCTAACTTCAGGATGAAACCTGAGAACGCAGGTGACTGTACTCTGTAATAGTTGCACTTCAAACTGAAAAATGACCAGAATGTAAATTCTAAATTGTGGCCAGAAAAACAATTTGTGTGAAGAAAAACACTGTTGAATTATCTGGCTTCTGCAGTTGTTTCTCCTGTCTTTGTATTCTTAATTGTATTGTTAATGTTCTTATGTTTTTAAATCTCGTTTAAAGACCCACTTTTACAATTTGGCTTTTAGACAGTGACTCGTTTTAGTGTTTTATTGTGTCATTGTTTTAATGTGTTCTTATTATTCATGTTTTCTCTGCTTTTAATTGAGATTTTATCCTTAGTTTTAGCTCCTTGTAATGGGTGTGTTTTGTTTTAGCCTGTGCAGCACTTTGGGCAGCTCCCATGCTGCATTTTAAATGTGCTATATAAATAAACTATGCTATGCTATGCTATGCTATGTATTCTTAACAAATACTAGTTCACCATTATTTCTACAAAACTAAAACAATCTTTGCAACGTATAGATCCATATAGCGTGACATCATCAAATAGAGAAAGAGACATTTCTTGCAGAGTTCACCACTGGCCACTAGGGTGTGCTGTGATCAAACCTCGAGGGAAAAAGGTGCCTTCAGAGATGTGCCTGAAATCACGTATATGCGGCTATCCCCGACTGTACATACTGCTGCTTCTCATTTGTATTACTGCTGCTCAACGATCACACTGCTGTCCATCCATGCTACTGTTCGACTTGTATCTGTATGTCTTCACATGCTTGTTAAGCTAATGTAACGGTCACATTGTCAGTACGCATGCTAAGCCGCGCTGCATTTATTTACGCATTTTATCGCATTGCTTAGCTTTAGCCTTTAGCCCATGCTGCTGCTTCACACTGCCATTAGCTTCTGCTCACTCAGCTTTGTATGTCGCCGCAGGGCTCCTTCATCTTTGTCAAGAAAGCCATTAGACATCGAGGAGTGTATTTCTTCCTTTCTGAATTTTAAACAGCTATAAGACACCCCTTCCACCCATCCACCATCGCCGACCTCTCGGGTCAGAAAAAAGCCACTCAGATCTGTCTCACACTGTAAGCTATCATTTACGGACTCTTCCATCATGGCGGGATGGGAGTTGGGAAAGGCTGTGATGATTTAGCGTCCAGAAGAGCAGAAGATGTCTCGGATAGTAGAAGCTAACCGTTAGCATCAGCAAATGCAGCACATGACAGGCTTGTCTTAATTGTGGAGATGAAACATCAGCATTCAGGGCTGCCAGCTTTTGAAAAATCCATGTTTGAGAGCAGAGCGGGTGGGGTTGCTCTTGGACCATTGCTCTTTCAGAGTGAGAAATTGTAGGTGTGGTGTGGGAGCATGTGAGGACAGTCAAATGTCAATTTGTGAGTGTTGGCTGCTCTGAATGTTGCTAAGCACATGTGTTCAGCGGTAGAGCCATACTGCTGTTAGCCAATCAGATGCAAGATGCTTGAATATCAGGAGGTAAAATGGGTAAGACTCCAGATCCTGCTGTTTTCTGCTCATCTCTCCTCTGGCTCACTTCTAGTTCCTGAAACAGGACCTCCAGAGCTTTGTTCCCCACAGAGATTGACTCACAAGGCATCAATTTATACTAGAGACCACTGCATACACCAGCTTTACTACAATAGATGCAATCTCATCTTTGCTGCATCATGTACCACATGAGAGAGGAGTCTGTCTCTGCAGAGACGAATGGACTTCCACATGTTGTCATTAATGCAAACAATCTGGAGCAGGAAGCGAGGAGTTTAGATAAGATCCCGATTGGTTCTGAAAACACATCTTCCCTCTTCGTCTGCAGGGAACAGCTTCACTTCCAAGTTTCTTGCAGAAAACTTAATGTTGTACAGCTTTATCTACCCACTCCACGACAATACTGAGGCCAAACATCTGGCCTTGCAGGAAAAACAGCTCTCTCAGCTCTCAGACAGATGAAAATAGCTTCCGGGCTTCCTGAATGTGTTTTCAGCAAAATGGAGTTATCAAAAAAACATCTATTGCTAACATTTAATCGGAAAAATGAAAACATAAAAAATATTTTAGTGCTTTCTCACTGCAATAATGTAGTTTTGTTCAGAGAAGCAAGGATTTATTTTATCAGCTCCAGAAGCAACACATCAGCATGAAAGAAACAAAGCTGTCCCTATTTATTTGGCTTTAGGCTTCTTAGGGATCTACAACCCCCCAAAGCGCTTCATAACACAATCAGTCATTCACACATTCATTTACACGCTGGTGATGATGAACCACAATGTAGCTGCAGCTGACCTGGAAGCAAGACTGCCAGACACAGGCTCCACCGGTCCCTCCGACCACCACCAGCAGGTGGGTTAAATGCCTTGCATTCTCTAGCGGGAGCCAGGATCATATAACCTTCCAATTACTGTACAACACACTCTACCTCCTGAGCTGCTGTCCTTGGTTGTCTCAGTCCACCAATCAGAGCCCCGCTTTGTCAAAGCAAGTTTGGTTTAATCAGACATAAACACCTGGTAGCTTGTGAGCCACTTTACCTCTCTTTAGAGGACTTTCTTTGCTAAATGAGATTGTTGAGAGAGTGATGAGGGCTCAGCATCATTTCTGAAGTAAACAGCAATCAGCATTTAGTTTTAGAGGAGACAGAAGTTCTCATGGGAGAGCTAAGCTAACAGCTAACCATCAAGTCAAGAGCAACGGTCCTTCGTTAAACGATGGAGACTTTAATCATGTTGCACCTTCAGCCCAGAAGGAACGTTCTCCTGTTCTACACAACCTGGAGGAGGCTCATGAGTTCTGTAGCGGTTTTAGCTCTGACCTCTAGTCGAAGTATTTTTTTTTCTCTGGCCGCCTTCACATGCTCCTGTCTCCCAGCCTGTGCTCTGTTCCTCTGTACTCACCTCACGTCGCTCTCACTTTGGTTTTAATACACATACTTTGTTTTCTTCCGTTTTGATTTCCTTTGTCCCCGACAAAAGAAACATCCCAAAACTTCCTGGTCTTTCATTGCTTATTTCCTTCCACTGAATTTCTGAGTTTAAATACATCCCGCTGAAATCTCAGAGTCAAGGGCGTCAGTTTGTTTTCAGAATTGCTGGGGACAATAACCATACACTTGAGTGGTGTTTAAAAATTGCTGGGGACAATAAAGTAGGCTAGCACAGGGGTCGGCAATCCGCGGCTCTGGAGCCGCATGCGGCTCTTCCATCCATCTGATGCGGCTCTTGCTTGTAAAATAATGAATGGATATTTAAATAAAATGCTTTATATTTTACTGCATTAATTTTACATCTGTAAGCCAATTCTAAATGTAAAGATTGTCTGCGTAAACCTGAACAGTTCCAACCCGGTCTTACTGTGAGACCGGGTTGACGCCTCTCGCTTGTGCGTAATCATATCGGCGCTTCTGAGCTGCTTTCTGACCTCCCCCACCTACAAAGTTTAATTACAACAATCAAACGTGACAGAGCCTGGATTTGTATTCTGAACAGTCTAAACATGTTTTTAAAAGAAACGTATGACAAAAGTGGCACCTGCTCAGTAAAACCACTAACAGGGTGAAAAATACCAAAAATTGTTGGCAGAGACGGGCTACAACTTCTGGATCCACTTTATATAAATCATTTTATTGATTATCGTCTAATGAAAGATAATTAAGACGTACACGAGCGATCAGGCGCGTTGCAAGCTTTTCAAAAGTGTGGGGGATGTTGTCTGTGTCTAAAATATTTATGTTATTCATCTTGTTAGTTTAATTTCCGTAATAGCGGAGCAGGTGCGAATTAGACGCGTCACACATGTCTCCGTTTTAAACATGTTTAAACTGTTCAGAATACAAATCCAGGCTCTGCCTCGTTAGATTGGTGTAACTAAAGTTTGTACTGAATGAAACTACATGAAACCATGTTGAAAAGAAAAGGATCCGATTAAATCGTTTCCCCCTTATTTACAGTCAGTACAGCGCATTGCGCGTGGCTCTGGGGTTAATCAAGTTTAATTGTAACATTAATGTGTTACTGGACACGCTGGTCTGGTTGGTTAGACCAGTGTTTGAAGTGGAAAACACACACACACACACACACACCAATTAAAATAATGCTGATAGCGTGGACTAGAAGACAGGTGATGGTTTACGTATTTAAATGATGATCAGGCTGCTGTAAAATGTAATCTCCATCCACATCCAGACACAATTATCCTCTATTCTTTCTCTAGTTGCTCTGCTCTTGTCTGGGCTGATAGCTGACGGTGCGCGCGGCTCGCCTAACTAGCGGCTGATGCACATTTTACGCATTTGGAGAGGTGGGGATGCTTTGCTTTTACTGAAAGATGGTCCACTTAACGCACGGGTGTAGACTACATATTAATGACAAATGAATGAAAATTAAATTGTGAGTTTTTACTTCATATTTTATAAATAAAAATGACGGGGGAACACATTTATGACGTCTTTTTAAACGAAATTTTCTAGCGTGACCTGCCTGCTTCACTTAAGTCACTGCTTATTAAGGTCCGTCCAGAATTACCGTGGCCCACCCAAAAATGAAAACCTGGCACCGCGCCTGTTATAAACCTCTGCAAATTGTTGTTCTTCACTTGATCAAACTCAGACTTTGTACAGCTAATGTCAAGATGTAAAATTATGAATTCAGTCGAGCTCTTCTGTCCCTCCCTCTCCTGCTCTCCTGGAAACCCGACATTGGCTGTTAGAAGCGGGAGGTGAAGAAGGAGATGAGGCAAACAGAGTGAGTGCGACATAAAGAAACCAGACTGGTGTGGAGGTGAGCAAAACAGCTGGAAAAGTGTGGGTGTTGAATCCCCCACGGGTGCGATGCCCCCGGCTGCTGTCACCTGGTTGTGAGCAGCGCTCTGCTGTCTGAGGGTAGGCCCCGCCCGCAACGCTGCGGCTACTGCGGTGTTTCCTTTACTGTGGGAAATGGGTAATAATGGCTCTTTGATGGGAACAGGTTGCCGACCCCTGGTATGAGATCTGAGCTGGTAAAACAAAAATCCTCATCAGCAGGCTTTTTTGAAAGTGGGGGGGACACAGCAGCCAATCACAAATTTTGCCGGGGACATGTCCCCGGCGTCCCCGGTTAAAATAACGCCTATGCTCAGAGTTAATAATAATTAATTATCCAAGATCGATCCTTCTCCAGAGACAAATACTTTAAACTATTGTGACCAATGTTTGTGGTTTTAAAAAACTTTGGGTTAGACCTTATATCTATTGAGTTAACCAGTAGAAAACACATCAGTCTGAGCTGAAAATGTACAGAGTTTCTCTTCTGATGGAAATGAGGAGCAAAATAACACAACAGGTTGCTCTTCATTTTTTTTAATGTCTCCCTTAGGCAGACTGTGTGTGTGATGTGCTTATTCAGAACATGCTGAAAGGTAGAACAGCAGCCATTGTTCCCAACTGTGCATCATTATCAGACAAACTTTTCCAATGACAAGAACAATAAAGATCAAACCGGTCTTAATATGCAGAAAGTTAGTCCCTCATTGTTTGTGTCACCTGAAGCCACAGAGGTGCCCAAGAAAATCACCTAATCATCATCAATAAAAAACGAATACAATCCTGCTTCTGCAGCAGAGCCGGTTATGGGAGGACATGAAGACTTTATGGAGTCTGAGAAAACTGAGGCATAAAAACCAAGCTGCTATTGTAGCCCTGAGGGAGGGTTTTTATGTCCAAGCTGGATGAAACCCTGAAGAATTGGACACATTTGGAAGTGATGGGTGTTATCAGGCCCCTGACACGCCGCGGGAGAGAGTCAGGCTGAGTCCCGTCTCCAGTATACTTTCATCAAGGTCATGGTGCACTCACAGGAGAAAGTGATGGGGTAAATATAGATTTAACCAGTAAGGCGTCCTGGAGAGAGGTCAGTTGAGGCCAACTATAGTTGAGTTCATTGAACTGTACCTCAGCCAAATGTACCGCCTTCAGAAAAGACAAAAATCTGACTCAAAACTCCTGGAAGTCTTCAGAGTGTCCCAGAGGAGGAGTTCGATGCCACAGATCCACTTATACAGACCTCTCTCTGCTGGAATGTCACGTTACTGATTAGTAGAGGCAAACTTGGCACAAGCATTGTATTTCTTCCTCTTGATTCACATTTTTATGATAGCTAACAGCTAATCCCAGCATATCCCAAACAAAAGTGTTTTGACGCCATTTAGAAACTGCTCCTTCATAAGACCTTTTGGTCTTTTTTTCATGTAATTGTATACTGTTGATGATTTCGTTTGTGAGCAAACAAATCTAAATTTTGGAGACTGGATCCTAGGTGTGCTTTAACTAGCCGTTAGCTCATCAATCCAGTAGGATGTGAACTAGGACTTCAGTCCCAGGGAGCAACAATCCTGCAAATTTAAAATATTTCTGCTCCAAACGCCTGATTTGAATGAATGAGACATTAGTAGACTGTAAAACTCAGCATGGTCAGAAAGTGACTGAATAGTTTGAGTCAGGTGAGCTGGAGCAGGAAACTGGAGGACTGGGGCGATCCCAACGTCGACTGAAAACCCTTCATGACAGAAGATGCGAGGACCAATCAAAAACAAAACTACTCATCCCAAGTGGGTAAGTAGCATGCATATTTAAAGTTTGAATTGTTCTATTTGGTGCTGTTCCAAAATTTTTATCTGCATTTACTCAAAACCTTTTGTTGTTCAGCTTTGACTTCATCACTTCTACTTATTGCTTCTGCAAACCTGAACAATCTAATTCTTAGTTTCAGACTAAATAAAATACCCTCATCAGGCCAGTTAACAGGCTCACTGCAGCCAAATGCAGAACAGAAGCCAAAACTAGTCACCTATAAAACGTCCGAACTAAACATACTACTGGTTACTGTATCCCATGTTCCTCATAAGTTCTAGGGAGCGTTTTCTGCTTTTTTGAGCTAGATAACGTTCTTTTTTTTTTTTTTTGTTGCAGCCTGAAAGGGTTTTGTTGCTTAGACCATCTGGTGCTGCAATCTGGGCCCGAGTGACCTGTGATGAGATCCAGCAACGAATACTTTATAAAATAAAGCCGAGCCAAAGAAGGACACGTAAGACAAAGTAGGCGGGTGAACTATGGTGGCCACTGACTGATGGTTTGCTGTCATCAGGCCTGTCATGGTGGCTTAAAGAGAGGGTTTGTTTGCTGCAGTGAAGTTTAAACATAAGAATGTTCAGTCCTTGGGCTGCAGCTACTACTGTGGTATCAGATAAACACCTGACCATGATGTCCCTGATCTTAGGACTCATCCCTCTGTCAGTGTTGCCAGATTGGATGGTTCTGATTCCGACTGATTTGGGTAGGTGGATGTCATTTGTGGAGATTTGGAGTCAGTTAAATCTGCATACATTTCTAAAATTCTGCTGGTGTTTTTTTTTTTTTTGTCATTATGGGGTGTTGTGTGTGCAATAATGAGGAAAAAATGAATTGAACTAATTTTAGCAAATGGCTGCAAAGTCACAATGAGTGAAAAATTGATGGGGCTCTGAATACTTTCCATACCCGGTAACAGAAGGGGACCAAGGACAGAGCCCTGTGGCATGTCCCAGCGGAGTCCCACTCAAAGAAATGGAGGCTTCACCCATCCAAACACTGAAGCTCCCGCCCTGATGGTAGGACTGGAGCCATTGGAGGGCTGGCCCAGTGAAACTCACCTAGCGCTGCAGTCGGTTTTAACTAAAAATCAATCATTATTAGTTAAAACCAATGCCCCCTGACCTGTCTCCATCACTCATTTGCTGTTGTCCCCTACTAGGATGTTAACAACAAAGAACTGAAGCCCCTCTTAGTGAACCTGCAGTGGTAAACCTAGCACTAAACACTAACCCGGCAGCAGCCGGATCTGGTCGTTTACCATGTGCGTCTGGAAAACAACAACAACTTGCTCAAGCTTCATTCATTCACTCATGCGGCAATTACCGAGGCTTCAGGTGATTCCTGTCGGTTTTGCGAGAAGAAATATGTGCATAAAGCGCAGGGTTTCCCCCAGCGCTCTACAAACCTGGAGGCTGCCAGGCTAAGCGTGGTCTCAACCCCCCCCCCCCCCCCCCCACACACACACACACACACACACACACCTTCTCTGCTGACACGGATGACACACGGCAGCGAAGTGAACATCGGGCCTCCTCTCCGCTGATACCGATGAGACGGTAGCGGAGCACAGCAAACTCCAACCACCCACACCTGCTCTCAATGTCCAGCCGGCAACGTTCCATTATGGCTGAAAAATGGTTCCAAAAAGAAAGTTAAACCAACGTCTGTACCATCTGAATGGAAAACTCATATGTCCCTGACTAGATTTGAACCCAGGTCCCCAGCATGTAAGGCAGATGCCTAACCAGTTGAGCTACCTCTTTGATGTTTGTGTGGATATAGACTTACAACGGATTCACAATGTGCTATGTTAAACTACCCATAATTAGTTGTCCAAATAACAATTACACGTGTAACTGTAGACATGCACAAATATATCTGAATTGACATTTAGGGAATTTTCTGTTACATATGTTTTAACAAATTTAAAATGTCAGACTGCAACCTTTTTTGGAAGTGGACCCCGTATTGCCATTGTAACTACTGTTTGCTGTTAGCATCAACCGGCGTGGCCATGTTTGTTTTGCTTAGCTGGGTGCTTGATACTATCGTGATAACGAAGTCCCACCCTACAGCACAGTTCTGACACACGATTGGTCTGGCCTAATTTGGGCTGGAGGTCAGACGGTTTGGACTGGAGTGGTACAAGATGGGTTCTTCTGAGTTTGGAAAACTCCAAAACTCGTGAGGATTAATCTTGCAGTGCAAGGTTAACCAAATACACCTACATCTGATTGTTACGCTTTTAGGAGTTACTACATTACAAACTTATGTCTGATATGCAAACAGAGGATGTAAATGACACCCTGACTGGATGTGATTTAGCTGTTTCCCTTCAGATGCTCATGTTCAGTTGTTGACTTGAAATTGCTATGCTCATTTACTTAATGTTATCCAACTGTGTCTCCAGACCTGACTGACTGTACTCCATGCTTTTGCTTCCTCCCGCCTTGGACTGTTGCTCTCTCCCTTCTTGTTTGACTTCTGCCTGCCTGGACTGTCTTCTAGTTGTTCAGAATGCTGGGGGTTGTAGAACCCTGAGACAGTATAGGGAGCCTCTCCTCCCTTTTCGGTCGGCTCATGGGTCCCCGGACGAACGAAAAAATGAATGCAAGTCAACGGGGCTAAAAGCGTTATTTTCTAATCCGCTTTGCCTTACGCCCTGGATCGCACATATTTTGTACTGCAATTTAAATGAAAAGTAATGATGGGTGTTTTGACCACGCCAGTCACGTACTTTGGGATTTATCAGCTTGTAAAAGTCCGTAATTAGCATGACTACACACCAGAAATCGGCACGTCGCATATGTGACGTCACCACATAATCTCTTCTCCCCTAGCATAGCTGCTACTTACCAAATGACCAGATTTATGGTGGTTCTTTCCTCCTGTGGGAAGATAGCTGAATTTACAGCCATTTTCCCTCAGTTTTCTCCGTTTTTCTCTGGTTCAATGACGTCACTTTGTGATGCACATTTGTAGTCCTGTACTTATTTTCATACAAAACCTGAAATAGAGTTTCCCCCTGTTTGCAAATAAGCACGTTCATGGTATCAAAATGTGTCTTTAAAATTCATGGACACATGTGAAATCCATGGCACATAACAAGCGGAAATAGAAAATAGTGTTTTTTGCCCCGTTGACGTGCATTCATTTTTTTCATTCTTCCAGGGACCCATGGTTTGGAAGTAGGTGGGTGTGACTTAGGCTCCCTACATTAAATATTATGAGCGACGGTCGCACAGGAGTCAAGTGCTCACCCCGTAATCGGAAGGTTGCAGGTTCGAGCCCCGCTCAGTCTGTCGCTGTCATTGTGTCCATGGACAATACACTTAACCCACGTTGCATGCTGGTGGTAATCGGAGGGACCGGTGGCGCCAGTGCTCGGCAGCCTCGCCTCTGTCAGTGCGCCTCAGGGCAACTGTGGCTACATCGTAGCTCATCCCCACCAGTGTGTGAATGTGTGTGTGAATGGATGAATGACTGTTGTGTTGGAAAGCGCCTTGGGGGTTCCAGGACTCTAGTGGGCCATTCCCATCTGTACCGGGTCGGCCCGGGCCAGGTAACGTAGGTTGTTTACATATCTGGGTGGCCTGGTATTTTTCCGGGCCAACCAAGGCACATTCTCAGCCCTCTTCTCGAGGGGGTCTGCTTCAGGTCGACCAGGGCCAACACACCCACTGCTGACAGCAAACTCACACCTTCCATTAGAGCAAGCCTCTGATTGGTGGGTAGAATCAGCCCACATGGGCTTAAGACAAGGATGTGTGGAATCAGCCGGGCCAGGCTGGGGCCGACTGGGGCTACCCGGCCCGGGCCTACCCGGTACAGATGGGAATGGCCCATCTAAGGCACTATATCAAATGCAGACCATTTAAATACGGGCTGTTTACCATAACTGCTTTAAACTGACTGTTTTTGTCCTTTTCAGTTTTATCATCCCTGCTTTTATGTACAGCACCTTGTGAGTCCTGTCTGAGAGGTGCTTTATAAATAAAGTTTTACGTACGTGTTTGTAACTTATTGTATCATTGCTTGATGCATGCCTATTCAGTTAATAATATTGCAACATATCAATTGGGCAGATTAGTTGCATAGTGACGTTTTTTAATGGATTTTGGGGCTGGAAACTTTGGGCTCTATCTGGTAAAGCTGCCCTCTGGGCTGCTACTGCTGGCCACAAACCTAAAACAGCACTCACCAGGGACTGTCTGAAGGTGTGGAGACATTTGTTCTGTGTTTCCTTGTGAAATGCATAATGGAATCGTTTTTGTTAAGCTCCAAAACTCTGAGTGATACATTGATCTCAGTGTTGCGGCTGACACAATAACCCATCTGAAACCGGTCAGTTTAGCCAGGAACTGCAGCTAACCTTAGACAACTTGCAACAAATGTTGGGCACAATTAAAACCGTTAGTGACTAAATTGCAATAAAAAAAATCAGCATGACTGCTTCACAATGTGTCCAGTAAGATGCTCCAGTCACATCCCAGTGAGCTACTGGCCTCACTAACAATAACATCAGTTGGTGAGTTGCTTGGATTCCTTCAGTCAGCTGAATAACTTAATGCAGTCGAGATGTCTGAATTTCATGTATCCTATAATAGATGTGTCATGAGATGTGCTGTTCATGCACCTTTCAGGAACAAAAGGGAACGTTCCTCAACCTTTTCCTCCTGTTTTCTTTAGGAGGAAAATAGTAATCCCTAGACAGGATTTCCAAAAGTAAACCTCCTGCAAGAATTCCTGGCTCGCACTAATACCTTTATGGGATGGTCCTGAGGGCTGTAGAGGCTGGAGAGAGCTTCCTTTGACTCAGCATGAGCTGAAACCAGAAACCAAGAGTAAGGTCCAATGAGAAGCACCACAAGAGGCTCCAAAGATGCTTTGAAGCGCCAATGAAAACAACCAGTGCCATGTGAAACAGCACAAACTGTATCTGAATCTGTTTTTCCAGGTGAGATTAGATCGTAACGCCTTTACTGAAAGCCTGTTTTGATAACAGCTGGAGAAAACCAACTGAGTGTTTCTGACTCAAACACGAGTTTGGTCTCCTAACTGTCTGTGTGAGACGTTTCTGCCTCTCTGAGCTGAAGCCCCACCAGGTTCATCAAAACCCTTCTGAGTCCACAGTGAACTTTCCTGGGTCATCAGCACAGAGAGGTCTTTCAGCGCTCCTGCAGCAGGTGTTTCAGCTTAAAGTCAGCAGACATGAACAATGACAATTATGTTGAACAGAGGCTCAGAAGATCTGTCTCCTCCACTGGTATTTCCTCTTTTCTGCTAAAGCTGGGAGCAATTTCCAGTAAAATGGGTTTGCCCCCCTCGCCAGGCATCACAGAACCTTTGTGGAGGTCACGTGTATCTGTCCACACTCCAGGTCTCACACAGACCTTTTATGATCTCTCTCAAGGCTCAAAGCTTTACATTTTTGGTGAGAAGGGTGTTGGAGAATCAGGAGTTTCTTTCCTTTGAGGTCAGATAATAATTAGTTTATTTACTGTTCTGAACACTAGGGGAAGTGTGTGCCCATGCTGAGGTGTTAGAGGCAGACATAGGCCCAATTTCAATATTCACACTTGCACCCTTCATTTGCTCATTCCCCACCAGGGGTGCGAGTGCGTAGGGTGTCCCGATTCTCAAGTGCGGAAGCTGATCACGCTCCCACTGCACCCTTAATCTGCACTTCACCCAAGTCTGCAGCGATGCGGACCTCGGGCAAGGGTATTACCCACAAGTCATTGCTGCAGGAGAAAAGGCTCAAGTTCCTTTTCTAAAAATATGTATTTTCTAATGAAATTAGTTGATTTTAGAACGATTAGTTGATGCTCTAGAACACATATGTCAGAGTCAAGGCCCGCGGGCCAGATGCGGCCCACGGAGCATTTTTATGTGGCCTGCGAGATAAATATCAAAAATATATTAAAACTGGCCCGCTGGCCGATTTTACCGCAAATACTACAACTCCCATGATGCTTTGCGGCGCCAGCGCGGAGCAGACGCGCCCCCTCCTTTGTGTTTTTTCAGCGCCGAGGCAGTCAGAGGTAGTTGGGTGTCTGCAGCTCCGCTGTCTCGGACAAACTAGACTCCTCTCTCTCAGCGCCGAGTTCACTCAGCTGTTTTCTGACGTTGAAGCCCAGAAACGGAGATTCTAGCCGCTCAGTAATGTGTTCACGACTTAAAGAGAAAGTTTTCCAACTAACGTCCAGACAGAGCTGATATAACTCCAGCGAGCAGCGACACGCTCAAACCAGCATGACTCTGTGGCTGCTGTCGTGTCTCCTCCCCGACACACAACAACGCGGTCAAGCTGCTCAGACATGTTCATCAGCACAAACCTATGTGAGCACCTGTTGTCATGTAATGTTGTCATTATTATGATGAAGATAAACAAAACAACAGGAGTCTCCTCCTCAGCTCAGATCAGCCCCATGACACAGGTATCTGGCTGGAACAGGTGAGCATCACAGTAAACCAGTGGAGCACACTGAGCTTTAAATATTTTGGTTTTATGCTCTTTTTCTGCTCCAAAACATGAAAGTTAACAGGTGAGATGTTGCATTTTCATTTAAGATAAAATGATATTTTTATTTTGTTGTTGGCCCGTGAGAAAAAATTTAACCTGCAGTAAACAGGAAGTGGAAAGGCTGCAGATAGATGAATAGAATAGAAAATCCCTTTATTGTTCCTCAGTGGGGAAAGCTAGACGTCACAGCAGTGATGACACTTATTACAGGAGAAAAAAGGAGAATAAAAAATAAGAAAAACGAATAAACAAGAAAACATAAATCCTGAATAGATTTTAAAAATGCTGAATATACCACAAGTAATGAATACCACTGATGCCTTTTATTTAAAACTGACTTGCTTGTGTTTAATTTGGTTATTCCACATTCAGTGTTAATGCAGAAATGTTTGTTTCCAAATTTAAAGGTTCAAAATTGCATATATGTTGATAAAGAAAACGTGCAAATTTGCCGTCACTTTTTCAAAAAATATTAAGTTTGGCCCTCGACTCCGTCCCAGAGTTTCATTTCGGCCCCTTGTGAGTTTGAGTTTGACACCCCTGCTCTAGAACTTTTAGACAAAGCAGCAATGAATGTAAATTAATTTCAAATAACTGTTTGGCTGTTTGTTTAAAAGTTGTTAATAAAGGTTTTTGAAAAGGGTATCACAGCGACCAGCATCCCGGCATGCGATGTGATCGATGATGCAATGCTCCCTGTCTCAACTCCACAATTATTTGCACACTTGTGAACCACTGCACACTTTCTCCAAGTGCACTTATCTGTAGTCCGCAGGGCGCAGTGTGAGTATTAAGATTGGGCCTAAGTGCTGAGAAAATCCACGATGGATCCCGTGTACGTTTGTTCCTGTCAGTAATAAAGATCTTCGGCCTGCTTCACTACCAATGTCAGAATCCAGCATTTACATGGCCTGTTTACAGAGTGAGATCATTTCTGATTGAAATAAACATTAATATGTCTAATTAGACATCCTTTTTATTACAAACCACAAATTTAAGTGTCATAACGAACATACTTAGAACTAAAAGTATTTTATTTATTCAAAGTTGTTAACTATGAAGTATTGAGACTATAAAAGCAAAGTAATTGCTGTGAAGAATCACATTTCTGCTAAATTTCTCTGAGGTCAGTGTGCCCCAGCTATGAAGGACTGGATGCATTATAAAGTGCCTTGGGTGTTTTCAGAACCCTACATCCAATTCAGGCGATTCACCATCAATTCAAAAGATGTCAGAAGGTTGTAAATTTACAAGGAAAAAAAACCAACTTGTGAAATTTGTTGATTTTGTTTTTCAGTGTGAGGAAAAGTGTGAAGTCTGTGTCTCATTCTCACTGCATGTAATGTCCCACATTATCCGACTACCACGATCACACACTGATACTGGCATTAAAATGTCCTACCGTAAAAGATCGGGATCCGTTTTTACTCTTTTAATGACCCAACTGTCACACACCATGCACAGGTTCAGCTATGTCTCCTCCAACTCAAAATGCCAAACTACGACTGCGTTTACAGACATTAATGCAAAATAAAAGTGTTTTCAGCTCAGCATGAAGCAGAGGGTGTGTTGTGTCTGTGAACACACTTCTGCTGACCAGCTGATAGGACTCCTGAGCTCATGGAGTAGGTGACTAAACATCTCTGGGTTGAAGAGGATGAACGTCGGGTCCTCTTTGGGAACGGTTGTGAATGTTCACATTTCTGAAGGAGAAGGTCTCAGACTAGCTGGGCTGCTCCCGCTCTGCTGGCTACTTCAGCCAGGACTGTGGGGTGTTGCCATCTGCAGCCTGGCATCAAGATGTCTCCTATAGGTTGTGTCATGATATGCCATCAGGGGCGTGCTCATTGTACCCCTGGAGATGTGTCTGTTTAAAGATTAGCAGCCGGTGCTTTTGCGAAGTGTCTTCAGCAGCTGAAGGTTTCCATAGACGACCTGAGTTATGAGTGTAAGCTCATGCTGAATAAACAGAGAGGCTAAAGGGGATTAAAATATCCATAAAACTCAACAACAAATGGAGTTTTCGAAAAAATAGTTTATTGATAAAATTAGGCTGCTGATGTTCTCTTTACGGGAGTTTGGCACCCCCCGCCAAAATGGCCTCCTGGCTGGTTCTGGTGGTATTTACACTAACCAGTGAATTCCATATTAATGACCTTATGATGGTTTGGAGAGTCCAGATCGGATGAACTTCTGTGGGACAAGGGCTAGTTGGAGGCTCTGGTCTAGGCTGCACAACAAACTAGCCGTTAGCTCATCAGTCCTTTGGGATATAAAATCTATTTCTTTGATCCACAACTGATTAAAAACATCATTTCATTATATACAAACAACTTTTGCTAATTAAGCATCTAGTCATTTATTCCCTTAAACATCTCCAAATAGCTTCTTCATACCGGAATGGTGAAGTATTTCCCTCAATCAGGATACCACAGCTCTTAATGGACATTATCCCAATTAGGAGCCTTTGTCGGTAAAGGATACTCCACTTCTTTAAATCAGCAGTGGCCTGCTGGCAAGTTTACTCCATCTCATCTCTACAAACTGCACACTAAAGCCAACCTTGTTTCATCAGCGGCTGCAAGTTTATCTTTTTTTTTTGTCCATTATAGTAATTGCATTCAACCTGTGATCAATATTTACAGCACCCCAAAAGCCCAGAGGACTAAGCATCTCCCTGTTTTCTCAAGTCTTTGACTTGATTGAGGAAGACTGCAGCCAGAGAAAAGGAAAGAGGAGGATCTGTTTCCTGGTGAAAACTGACAAGTCTTTAAATTGATCTGGAATAAATAATGTTTCCATAAACAATCTGGTCGTGTAAAGAAAAAAGAATGAGATTAAAAGAGTTCTTGAAAGATTATACAAAGTACAGAAGAAAGTTGGATGATAAAAAGGAGGAAAAAGGGTTGGTGAAGGAGAACAAACGGAAAGAAATTAAGTCTCTAGAGTGTGAAAGGCCACATCCCACGCTGTGATTCCATCTGGCTTCTTTGCTCAGTGTGTGTGTGTTAGTGTGTGTAAGAGAGAGAGAGAGAGAGAGAGAGAGAGAGAGAGAGAGAGAGAGAGAGAGAGAGAGAGAGAGAGAGAGAGAGGTGGAGTACCAGAGTGAGAATGACCTTGTGTATCTGTTTGTGGATGTAAGCTTCAGGCTGCATGTGTGTTGTTATGTGAATACATCCCTTTGTGTGTGTGTGTGTGTGTGTGTGTGTGTGTGTGTGTGTGTGTGTGTGTGTGTGTGTGTTTACAGTGAGCGATGATCTGCCCCTTGTGTTTGTCATCATCTGACTTGTAGCAGGTCATCGGGGACTCATGTGTACAGGAAGCTGCTAAAGACTTGTCAAGGTGCTTTGTGGGTAAAAACATAACTTTCTTGTTTTACATTTTTTATTATTGGCTGAGTTTTAACAGCTAATAATGATAAACACACTCACCCGCTTCTCAATGTTTTAATAGCAATATTTTAGAAAACACTAGTTTTTGTTCTGCCCAGCAACTCATTCACCGTGCAGATTGAGATCACCTGGTTTAGTTGCCGAGCTGAAGGACAACACGGCACGGAGATGACTTGTTGATGCCACAATTCCTCATCTCTGGTTCCTAACACTAACCAGAGCTTCCTCCAGTGTGATGGGTCAGTTATGCTCCAACAAAATGAACCATGAACACAGAAACATGAACGATTCAATCATAAAGGTCTAGAAAAGCTTCTATAAAACAGAATCAGAGCATCATGACGACAGGGTTGAAAGGCTCGGACAGCAGAAACGAGTGAGATGTTTGGTTTTAGATAACAGAACAAAGCTTGGGATCGATAACTATCATGGGAGCTCATTATCAGAGTCATTTGTAGTAAGACGACTATCTCTAATGTATCTTGTGTTTTACAGCGCTTTGCCCTCTTGGCCCAGCTGCAACAGGAAACATCCTCCTTCTAAATCTGAGAGCGGTGATAAGAAAATGCGAGCCGAGCACCATAATCCAGGCCTGGCTATGGCAACAAACGGTGATGAAACAAACAGCTCTTTAAATCCCTCCGAATCCTTTCCTTCTTCACGTCCCCGAGCACTCTTGTCCCTAAATATCTCCTGACCCACTTCAGGTTTTTGTTGGAGACCGGTTACGCCGTTGCTTGTGGAGTTCTTCAGTGCTGGCTGGTCCACCGGAAAGGTTCAGGCCTGTTTTCTAAAGTAAAAATGTTTGTCAGGCAGATTTCATTGTTTTCATGAGAAAATAAGAAGCATTCCATGCAGAATAATAGAAAACAATGAATGTATATTTATGTAATATTTGCAGAGAGGAGGTTTGGCTCAGATGCATGATCATTATATGTCATTGGCCCTCCCTGTTAATTTGGCCCTTGGTTCCTTTGTTTTTCTCTCTGGATCTGCCCTGAAGGTATTCGTGCTCTACACAAGCTGTTTCTGTAAAAGCAACACTAAACTTTAAGCTATTGCTTTCAAATTGGTTTTAGTGGTCCTTGAGACAAAAACTCAAGCAGCTTACCATCAAACAGCACTCTACTGCCCCCTGCTGACTAAAAACTGCACTCAACAGTTTTATGGTTTGTGTAGGAACACTAGTGGGAGGTCTCTACCTGCTTTACGACGACAGGGAGCCTTTGTCTCCTCCCTTTCCGCTCATGTGACCCCAGAACAACGATAAAATGAAAGCAAAAGTAAATAGGGCTAAAAGAGCAAATTTCTAACTTACTTAGCCTTATGCCCTGAATCACACATATGTTGTACTTCAATTAGAATGAAAAGTAATGATGTGAGTTTGGACTATGTCACAGCCATTCTCTTCTCAGTGTTTGGTTTGATGACACCATTATGGTTTTGCGCATTTAGTTGTAGAAGTCTTTTCACACAAAACCTAAAATAGTTGTCGACTAGTCGACTCTGTAGTGACTTTTTATGCCTTTCATAGACTACCATATTATCCGGACTATAAGCTGCTACTTTTTTCCCATGCTTTGAACCATGTGGCTTATAATGAGGTGCGGCTTTGGGAGTCAAAAGTGGAAATCAAAGAAAGTGCTCATTTTAAGTTAGCACATGCAAGCAGCCGGCACGACGAAGATTTTTTTTCAAATCCATACCCCCTCATCATGGAAACTACACGTATGAGTTCATATGTTGCCGCATTTAAGTTGAAGGCCATCGATCTGGCAGTAAAGGAGGGAAACTGTTACAAGCCAATTTACCGGGCTAGCTCCACTCTTCTAGATGTTATTAATATCTCGGGGTTTGGCTTGTAATCGGTGTAGTGAGCGTGGCATCTAGTTACCGACAAACACCCTTACTTTGTAGAGAGTTGACTAGCAATCACCAACTTACCCAGGGCTTCTAATTCTGACCAAATTTGTTTAAGCAGACACAAAAGAGGCGCAACCATACCTACACACACCCCCAGTCCATGAATGTACACTTCAGGTTAAGACCCTTGCCAGCTGTTCCTTTTATGCTGAGGAGACAACTGACTTTACCTGTAGCCTAGGATGGAGGAAACAACTTGTATCAATAACACCTTGGGATGGAATTTACAACCAGCATCTCACCTTTGCTCGGTTCCCGGCAGGAGGAGACCCCACTCGTAAATCCTTTTTTCGTTCCTCAAATCCGATGAACTAGGTTTTATTTCACACAGATGAAAAAAGAATAATAATCCAAACGAAACTCTGACAAAGCGGGTTAAAAAGTGAAACAACTCTTTGGCAATAAACCGAGTTGTAGCAAAGTTGAGCTGAATAAGCTCTCCAAAAATGACACTAGGTCAGATTATCACAGACAAAAAGTTCAAAGCAAAAGTTTCCTTCTTCCCAT
Organism: Nothobranchius furzeri; assembly: GCF_043380555.1. Lineage (NCBI taxonomy): Eukaryota > Metazoa > Chordata > Actinopteri > Cyprinodontiformes > Nothobranchiidae > Nothobranchius > Nothobranchius furzeri. The sequence continues at coordinate 41,668,651 of NC_091747.1, read as the reverse complement.
CTCTCTACCTCACAAACTCTTCCCATCAAAGGCCCTTCCTTCAGACCCAGTAGCTCCTTTTTATTTACTCTGTCCCCCTTCCCTCACAGTCATTTTTTGTTTGCTGCTTCAGACTTCAGACTTCCTGGTCACATGTTCCTCTTCTTCTTGTTACTTCTCCAACGGAACCGAAGAGACCATAAATCTTGGATGTTATGATGTCACCTTTTCTTCCCCCAGTCTTCATCCATTCACTTGTTTCGTCTTCTCAGCGCCTCCTGCAGGCTTTCCTCTTCTCTGCATGCTGTTGACACTAGCCCAACGTTGCTCCTCCTTCTTGCTTGTCAGGGGGAGCAGTTTTATCGATTCTAAAATTCTATGTCTTGTTTGGATAAACCATTAGCTGGTGCACCAGGACTTTCTCCAGAATGAGCCTCCTTACCTCCTCCACTTCTCTGGAGGTCAAAAAGGTTACCACAGAACCGTGAGACCAAAACAGCTCGGTGAAGACAACTAGCAATTAACGACTTCAGGGGTGATAAGAGACAAGGCTGTAGGGACACACACACATGGATAGACTTTGGAAAGCCTAGAATTGATTTCACATAATGAGAGACATAATCCAGACTTAATTAAATAGAAAGTTATTAAAAAGTCTGATTATACTCCATACAACAGAAACAGTGCTGCCGCACGTAAACTTGGCATGAATGGATCCATGGTTCGGCGCTGGAGACGGCAGCGGGATGAACTCATTCAAGCCAGCTTCACCCGGGGATGATGACAGCAACACAGAGAGTGACACTGACATCGCCACAGAAAAGGTATGTGGCGAAGCTCTTCTGAGGCTGTTCAACTCCGACACTGAAGAAGAGGACTTTAATGGCTTTAGTGCACAAGAGGAAGATGAGAGCGAATGACTGCTTTATTTACTAACACGCATGTTTTGTGTGCAGGTTTTATTTTCTAATCATCCAGGGCTTATTAATGCTGTGTCAGCGATGTTCTTTTCTTCCAAACATGCATGCAAATTACCGGTAATAACGTGTCAGTTCTGTTTTTATTTTATAACCATCCAGAAATATGAATGCTATCAGTGCTGTTTTCTTTTCTAAGCTTGCAGGCACCTTCAACCGTGTTTAAAATTCCATGCTGTGGTTCTTTTTTAAAACACGGAACAGTTTTGTTACCTGTTTTCCCGTGAAACGTGTGTTTGAAATTCGTTTAGTTGAATTAAAACAACGAAAAATCTCTGTGTAGCGTCTTTCTGTCTATTTATCTTATGTTATGGCCATACATGCTGTCATGTTCTGCCCCTGCCTTCCTGACTGTGTCTCTCTCCTGCCCTGATTAGCCCGTATTGTTCTCACCTGCCCCTCGTTAACCTGCCCATGTGTTCCTGATTTCCCTGTGTATTTATACCTCCCTCCTTGTTCCAGTCTTTGTCAGATCACTGTTGCTTGTAGTCATTGTTGTTTTGTTCCTGTCATTCCCAGTCCACCATTAAAACCATTTTACTTTTTCTGAAGCCTGCATTTTTACCTCCTGGTCAGCTCTGCCACACATGGTCCGCCGTCATCCACACCTGCAACATGACAGCATGCGCTGTGCGCTGGAGAACTGCATGTGGCTGCTGCGCCGCGGCATGTATTTGAGTGCGGCGTGTGTAGAAAACCTTTTTTTTTGCTGGTGCAGCTTATATTGAGGTGCGCTCTATAGTCCGGAAATTATGGTAGTTGCTGTCATATGATAATCTTCCGACAAGATGCAGTCCTCGGAAAAGACAGCAGGTGATGAGCCCCTGCACGCTGGGAGACGACGCGCTGTGCCAGAGTGTCGGTATCTGACGCCCGTCGTAAAACGGACATTTGACCAAATTGTGGCCTTTACCCTCTTGCAATTTAACCTTCCCCTCACCCCCATCCTAACCTTAACCAGCTTGCGCATGCAAAGCTCTGATCGTTGATGCGCTCCAGACATCTGCGTCCTAAGCACGGCTACAGTTTATCAAATTAGGTGTCGCCACCTCAAAAACAATGCGATCGTTCATGTCGGCTCATTTCCTTTTATGTTTTCTGTCTTTTCTTTGTGCCTGATGTGTTTCGCTGCTGTGGAGCGGAGCGCATCACCTGTTTTGTCCTCCGGTGACGTAATCCACTAGTGCGGCCGGCGCGCAGCGCGCACTCCACTGTTTTTGCGGTCGGTAGATCTTTTAGAACTGCAGTTCAAAGGTAACTCATAAGGTGAAAATGTATGAACCCAGGTAGCAGTTTTTCTTTAGGATTGAGAGGAGATGCAGGAAGATAATAAACAGAGACAGGACAGAAAAATAGTCACATTGAAACAAGTTTGTTTTTATACCTGGTGGTTGCAACAAACAGACACCATTGAAGGTAATCAGAAGTGAGGAACAGAAAATGAAATTATCATTTTAATGTCTAGAGCAGCAGCAACTCTGAGAGGCTGCAGGCGCATCAGTGAGTTTGCGGACGCTGCGCAGGGGGAGGGGGGAGAGGGCTGAAGCAGAAACTACCGTTGTTAAAAGAGATGTGTGTTAACTTTGAAAATGTGGGCGTAATTTTAGCCGCTTCAGGTGTATGACGTCATCAAGGACTAGTCGAAGTCGAGTCGATTTTCATTACTTGACGGTCGACTTTAAAAAAATGAAGTCATGCAGCCCCAGTTTCTAGTCCCACTGACTTGTATTAATTTTTTCGTTCTTCCGGGGACCCATGGTCCAGATGTAGATGTTCTGTCACTTAGGCTCCCTATAGCTGTTTACTGTGCTGGTAGCTAATAAAAAGGCTAGCAGTTAGCTTTTTCAGTTTGCCAAGAAGTGGAAGGATTTTGCATTTTTTGTTGGCATCTTAGAGGAACCTTGAAGTAAAAGTAAGAGAGTATTGCATTTGGAGGTGAATGAAAGAGCTAAAACCAGAGTGAACATCAGTGCGACTTACACTCGCTTGAGGGAGCTAAAATATGCTACAACGTCACAGACTGATGATGACCTGGTCTTGTTGCTACTGGACTTGTAAGTAATAACATGTTCTTCCACCAGTGCGGAGCTTTTAACTTTGTGGCATACGTATGTAGCATCCATAAAGTTTTACAGTATAGGATAGCAGTATTAGTTGGCTTATTTTAGCGTTAGCTCGTTGTTAGCAGGGCTGCAGCAGGGATGTTTACAACAGTTGTATTCCATTTTTAAGCATCAGGAAAATTGTTTAGTGTTGCTTTAATAGATCCTTAGATTCATCCACCTGCTTGTAGTTTTACTCATACACCACAGCCCTCACTGGGTCTGCTGGAGCCTTGATAACCAACGATGTGAAACAGAGGCTCATTTTCCATCAAGAATACTAAACGTTTCTCCAGTTTCTTTCCAAAAACCCAAGATTTCACAATCGACACAAACACCCCTGGAAATTTCAAAGATGCCAGATATTTTCCAGTAGCTGAAAACAATGACCATCAAAGGCCTCCTTTCAGAAACCTTCCAGCTGCCTCAGAACACTTATTTATTCATTGGCTCTCCACAGATAAAGGTCCGGTTTCTGATTTCTAAGCGGTTACATCACAGGCAAGTTTCAGGAAGAAGAAACTTGTTAAAGATGTGATTAAAAACATTTAATCTGCTCTCAATCAGCCTTTGACATGCATCTTTCACAGAAACAATAGTTTTTATTATGACCAAATGAATTTAATCATATCCCCAGAGACTCGCTCGGTTCAGCCAGATGGTGCCGAAAAGATTTTCCTTTCTCCCTCCGGTGGATCCGGACTGAGTGGCCTTTCACTTCGCTGCAGTAAAGAATGCCAGCCTCCTACAGCTATTCATTACTTTAAGTGTGTCTGCAGTGGACAGTGAGCATGGAGCGCTCAGATGCTTGATAGGGGGGACTGCTGAAACAGGCTTTTCAAAAGGGAAGATGTCACAGGACAGTGGTAATTAATGAGAGGATGTGATGGGTTTGACGGAGACGGCTGGCATGTCCGTCTCGTCAGCTTGTTATTGTAGCAATCTCAGCCTTGCTATTCTAAAAAAGTCTCTTTTGAAGGCTTCAGCCCTGCTGTGGAGGAGGACTATTGACTATTTCTGTTATCCTGTAAGTAGGATTCATCAGCTGATCCTCAGATGCACAATAAAAGGAATTCTTTAAAAGGCCTTCACATGAACAGACCCGGCTACAAACCGCAGCTTAGATGAGTTAATAAAGAGCTTTGTAAGGTGATTATTGTTTATTATTTTACTATTAGACCAAATAATTATAATTTTAGTGACCTGATGAACAGAGGTCCTCCTTAAAGCCACTTCTCCCCCCTGAGTGGTTATTTTAAATTGCGAACATACATATAAATATAGATATTTGATTAAATCTCCAGAAAGTAATTACTGGATGTGCATCTGTGTGTGAATAACTCTCAATTGCATTCAAGATGGCTGACATGGCTAATCACACTTGAGGAAAGCACAAAACTGGCTTCAGATAGGTGAATTTCACAGATGCTGAGATAAACGTTGATGTGGTCGCAGGTGAGATTCCTTCTCCTCCCAAGATTTAAACACAAACTGGTCATATTTGATCCGTTGACTTTACTGTTGGGTTTAACCCTGTCTGACTGAGAGCCAAAGATCTCATGAACGACATCATGAACGGGAATTAAACTTTCAGAAAATTTTAATTACCAATCCACCCACAACTGATGACTTTCTGGAGTCAGTCCATTTAACTAGGGCGCTGTAGTTATGTCTCATTTCTATCAGTGACAGTCCATCACAGGGACATATGGAGACACACACAGCTAAGGACTAATTCTCACCTGTCAAAACAGCATGCACGTTTTTGTTCTGTGCATAATTTTCTTACTAACTCCATGCAGAAAAGGAGAAGCTAGAATTTTAAGTGACACCTAAATGAACTTTTCTTGCTGATAACCTGTAAAGATGAGTGTCTAACAGTGCTGTAGACACGTGTAATTATTATTTTGGCCGTTCAGCGCAACTTACAAACATTTAATATTTCAGCCCTAAACCATAACTGCATCTCTGTCTTCTGGTTAAAACTTTGCTCCACATTGATTTAGAATCAGCCACAGCTGATGGCTAGGATGTACGAGGTGACGTCCGTAATCCAGCTGAGTCTTGGCTGCACCTCCAGCTGGCTCGGCCACTCACCTGCCGATATGAAACGTTATGGCTTGTAATTCCTTATAAAAACATCCTCCCCCTTTCTCCTAGTGATCGTGGTGGACAGGAAATCCTTCAGCCTGCTGCAGTTTCTGTGTTTGCTCTTCTCCTGAGCGGTGAGTCTGCTCTGTGTGTGTGTGTGTGTGTGTGTGTGTGTGCGTGCGTGCGCACGAGCTTGTTAACAACTTGTTTTTCTGACTGAGAAACTCTACAAGTGCGAAGGGGGAGGTGCTGTCAATCACTCCCTCTGTGCCCCTCTCTTGGTCCACCAGGCGACACCTCCTTTAGGCTCATTTTCTAACAGGAAGTGTGGATGAGGCAAATCTCCACCCAGGGTGTGTCTCACCCTTTAATCATGCAACCTTACCTTTAGTGCTTGGACTCAACTCAACCCTATCTGTCTGCAAAGTATCTTATTCTCCAGAACTTTCTAAAAGTTTTTCACAAACCTTTAAATATCCATCACAAAATTACACATAACATTGTTTTACAGAAACAAAAAAAGCAGATCTGGGCAAAAATCACCTCTCTGAGGCACTCTAGACTTTTAATTAGTATTTACCTTGATTCTTATGTTTTTGTTTTTGTTTAGGAACCTTTCTGCAGCGTTGTTTCTGTCTGCCAGCAGCCTGCCCCGTATATAATCTCACTGTTTGTTGGTTCCCTGGACTCCTCGGTGAACATTCATCTGTCTGAGATGCCTTCAGCTGTCAGAACATTTCACCTGAATCCTTATTTAGTTTCTGCAGCGTGACAGTCTTCATCCTCTGAGTTTGGGCTCTTCTCCGAAACTCCTAGTGACGTAACGAATGTTGTGACGTAACTTATATGTTTTTGGGACACTTTTGGTCAAAATGCATCAAAACTACAACATTTATTCCTCCATTGTATTGGTTTACTGCTATGTGAGCTGACTGTAGGAAACACTGAGCCGTAATCATAGCTGCATACACAGAAGATAGCTGGATCTACACTTTAGAGAGATCAATGACAGAACAGAAAACCTTTAGACAGCAGGTCTGTTTTTCATGTGTTGCATTTGTTTCATTCGCAGTTTGGCCGACAACGGTAGGCCGTAGTAACGCTGCTGCATCATGGACACACCCAGTGGCGGTTCTACATCGAATTACTCCCCGGGCGAGGCCCCCTTTGAGCGCCCCCCCCCCCACCACCACCACCACACCACCCCACCTGCATGAACACACGCATGTTTTCTACAAACAGGCATGTTTTATTAGAACGACTATTGAACATTAATTTTTCTAAGTTGCACATATTTACATTAATTACTATGAAGTTGTCAGAATGTAAAGCAATATACATTATATACTGTATCAAAATATATAGAATCAAATATACAAAAACAAACAATAACTAAATATTAAGAATATATGAACATAATAGATAATAAATATTCTAAATAGCAAAAGTATTTCACACATAACAAACTAAAGATAATCACTACAGCATTGCACTTAGAATAGAAAACACAAACTAAAATTAAAACCTAACCTTGATGCAACGTCATCAATAATGTCATCATATGAAATCTGCTCCCCTACTGAGTGACTGATACTAATCAGAGACAAGTTAGTGAGCCGCCCCTGAAACACAAGTGACCTCAGGTATGACGATCAAGTTTGAAAAGCCCTCTCAGCTTGAGCCACAGTGACTGGCAGAGCAGTCCAAAAGTTGGGGTAGATCTCCAATAGATCTCATGATCCATAATATTTTAGAATTGCCTCTGAAATTGTAATTTAAACTGACATAAAAAACTGTAGACTAACAAAAATGCCAACTTTTACAGAACAAATCATGTAAAATAATCAGTGCAGCCATCTGCAATAAATAAACAGGATAGTTAGTGGTGACTGGGGAGTTTTCTTCTGCTTGTAGAGTTGTTTTATTTATTATTATGTGAACATGGTCAACATGTGTTTGTTGTTGTTCAGAAAGGCCACAGGCTGCAGCGAGCATTTAACAAATCCTAGTTTGAATCAGTAAAAAACGATTCAAGGACTTTTTTCGAACCATTTGAATATTCGTTTCAATATTTCAGCCCTATTAGCTCTGTTAGCAATTAGTTGACCGCATTTAACCGTTAAAATCCCAGTTAACTGGTTCAAAAAATTGAAAACATGCATCATGAGAGCGAACATACCTTTATTTTTCTCCTCTTTTTTCTTTTTTTTCCCCCCCTGAATGGGGGCACCTGGTGGTTTTAGCCTTTTTATGTTCATCTCTTCTGTTTGGCTCTTGACTCAGTAAGTTTCCTTTAGTCAGGACTAAACTATTTGACCTTGATGGGGGGGTGACCACAAAATCGTTTTGTTTTTCCTTTTTTTATTCGGCCATTTCACACAATTCAGAGAAACCTGAAAGAATGATAGGCCTGTGTTTGTGATATTATGAATGAAAAATGGAAGAACGTTAAGATGTGATTGACTTTAGCCATGTTAATACAGTTGATTCAGCCCCTGCACGCTCATTTCATTTGGGAAAGACGCAGAGGTGAATTCCCCCGCCGCACCCCTCCCCTTCCTGTTCTTCATAGACACACGGTGCACGTGAACGTTCTCAGTCAGCAGGAGCGCCTGCAACTGCAGGGGGCGCCAACTTGCTGTTTCCAATCCAGACACTGTCATATGACAGATAATAGAAAACCTCGGTGCGGCGCAGATTTCCTTTTTTTTTTTTTTTTTTTTTACTCAGCGCTTGTGCGCCCCTTTTGTGTCATGAAAAAATGCCGCCCCGGGCAACTGCCCTGTCTGCCCGTGCCTAAAACCGCTACTGGACACACCTGCACTCCTCTTCCTGTTTGCTGCTCCTCCCTGAACTCACCGGAGCTCCTCGGCTTCCTGGAAGCCTGCAGTCCTCCTCAACACCTGCAAAGGGAAAAGTAAGAGGAGCAGGCTGAACTTTTACTTCATTATGAACAATCACTCCCAGGAGTGATACTTAAAAATGTGTTAAGCTTTTTATTCACCTGTCTCCAGCTCTGCCACTTCACTCCTCGTGACATGATGATCTCTCCTGTTTAGGGAACACTGAGAGCAGCGTGGTTGAAATTAGTTTTACTCTAAACTTTAATCTGCTCCTCATCCTCAGGTCCTCACAGCTGGAGGGTTGGCGCTCACTCATTCATCCTTAGCTCTGGACGAGACAATGCCAGCATTAGAACATTAAAGGAATACTCTGCAACAGTCTGGTTTCAGCATGTTTCCTGTATGTTTGAGATCATGAACACAGCTGCTTTGTTTAATGTAGTGATGAATCACTCCTGTAGACACTAATGAAGGCTGGGGAGACATTTCAGCCGCTACATTGAGGTGTTAAAAAGACAAACACATAGAGAGGATATTTAGCTTTCGGTTCTACAAATGGACACTAGGGGGTGCTAAAAGCAAACCAAATCCGCCTAGTCTCCATTTAAAACAGCTGCCCATCTTGTTTTCTGACTTTTGACGTCTCAGGCGTGCAGCTGCTGCTTAAGTTGGTTTTAATCATCGTATTTGTTGCCCTCCAGCAGATGTACAGTTAATTCAGCTCTTGCTGTCTATTTATCTGGATTGGTGGTTAAAAATAAAATCATTAAATGAAAGGATTTGAGCAGACACCTTGCATCAGAGGTGCAGCGGGAACAACTATTGTTGCGTTTATTTCATTCAGCTGGCAATTTTCTCTCCTATCAAAACAGACAAAGAAACCATTTGGGAATATAATAAAAAGGCAGATTAAAGGCTGCATTTTGTTTGAAATAAAATTAATTTTCTAGCGATGTCTTGTTTTTTTTTCTTTTCATTTCCACAATGGTGCAAAAGGTCAGAGAACTGAAATTACAATTAAAATGAGAAAAAGCGGCATCTGCCTAAAGCCGTATCTCATTTATTTGCTTGTAAGAGTTGTTCCTGCTTTCAGCGACACAAAGCCAGGAGAATTCTCTGACAAAACGCTTCTTATCTTTCTCACTCTTCCATAATTACGGATAGCCAATCTGTTTTATTACTGGTACGGATTCTAATTAATGCCTGGTTTATAAAGAGAAACCTATCATGTAGCACTATCTACAGTTGTAGTTGTGGAAGAAAAAGCGACGACTCAGAAATGTAATGTCTCATTTGTGAGTAAGGAAAAAGTGGAGCCAGTGCAGCAGACGTATCAAACTTCTTTATGGAGAACAGCCTGACGCTGCAGCCCGGGCTGCCTCTTTCTGCTTCACTTCACTCACTTTGCAGATGAGGTTGGCAGCGGCAGCCTGCTCCATATTTCAGACTAATTTATGGCCTCTGCAGAGGAGGGTGCATTAGGAAGATAAGCCACGTCAACCGTTGCCATACTGCAACCACCGGCCACGAGGAGGCCCTGCAATGGCAGCAAACACGAGAGGATTCAGAAAACTTCAGACAAATTCAGCTGCCGTATGAGAAGCTCGAGTTGAGAAGACTTTTTGTAAACAACCGACTAGCTGCTTTAATAGGTAAGAAAGTCTCACTCAAAGGCTCTACGCTCAGTCAGAGAAAATGTAATTATTCCATTTGTTCGATTATATTTGGACTTTTATAATGCATGTATACACTTTAGCCCAGCTGAAGCAGAACCCAAAGGCCTACTGCTAATCCAGCAACACCACCCAGATTACAACCGGCCTGGGCTGCTTGTGGATGTGACAAAACCACAGAAGAAGGAATTATATCAAGTTCAACAAAAATAAATAACCCATATTGAATTAATGCAAATAAATTGTGTAAATCCTGCTTTTTCTGCGTCTGCTTCAATCCCGCCAGTTTGTTCATTTGAGTGTTGCTACAGGCTAACCGGAAAAATGCTAACACCAAAGAGCACATGTCGCCCCATGTGGAGTCGAACACTTCATTACGTAATTTGATTTTCTAATTGACGTATAAACTAGGATTAGGTCTCCCACTCTGGTAAAAGCTGTTATAGCGAATCTACAGAACAATTTTGTTTTTGAACGCAATCACAATCACAGAACACTCACCCCTCCCCTCGGGTAGCTTCACTGAGACACTTCTGCTGCAACAGAAAACCCACATTTCAAAAGGAAACAAGATAGCGCTAAACACCAGTCACCGTTTTCTAGGTCCAAACATCTTTTGTTGTTCGTGACTTTAAATGGTGTTTTTCTTTTTGGGACTCTGGTAGTTTGCCCAAAGTTGATGTGGTAGCAGCCGGCTGTTACTTCTTCTCCATTGAGTGAAGAACATCTCACACCAGTGTGTCATGTCCCTGAGCAGAGGTGAGTTCCATCATCTCCTCTCATCAGAATCTGAGTTCATTCTCCGCAGGTGGGGCGCAGAGGGAACTACAGCTGCAGACGATTCTCTAATCAGGAACGCGGGTTTAAAAGGAGGACGGAGACAGTTCATTTCGCCGGATGATTGTACCAGTTCAGGTAGGACCAGCCACTCGCCTTGAAACTTGTTAACTCGTGTTTTGACTCGCCTTCGACTTTTGGATTATTGACCTTGGATTGTATTTTCGGATTTGGATTATCCCTTACACCTGTTTGTCTCGCTCAGGATCACCTCGTCATCTTCTCACCCTCGCTGTCTTCACTTCTGGATTATTCAACACGTCTCGTCCTCCTCCGCCGTTCCTGCTCGGATTTCCCTCTGCTGCCTCGCTCCTACGAAATCTCTCACCCTCTGCTCAGCGTCCTTCCCGGCTTCCCTTCCCCTCATCATTCAACCTGAACACCTCAAAGACTCGAGCCGTCTTGGCTCCTCAGCACAGGACTTCCCTGTTGCAGTTTTCAGTTACCGTTTATAATAAAGACATTTTTACTTTACTACTTTGGACTTGTGTGATGATTCTGCATGTCTTGGGTTAGGCACTTACCTCGAGCCATGACACAGTGGTGTTCTGCTGCTAAATATGTGAGTGTAAAATAACGCAAGGAAGTATGGTGGTTTGGCAAGACCAACAACCAGATGGTCCAATAGTTGCTTTAAGCCCAAAAAATGTTATCAGTGTGTGAATGGAAGAATGATACATTGTAGTGTAAAGCGCTTCGGAGTCCTCTGACCCTGAAAGGTGCTATACAAGTGTGAGGGTCATTATCATTATGTTTTTAGAGAAATGCAAGAAACACTTTATTCATTTTTTCATTTTCTTAATCTCCACTATATATTACAGCTATAGTGTGTTAGAGGCATGAAAAAACGTTTTAAATAAATTAGTTTTTCAGATTTGCTATTGCAGCTTTAGGGTCTGAGTTGGAATGATGACATAACTCGATTTAGATGTGTGCGTAACAGCGCTGACTGTCCAACTGACAAGGACAGCCGTTGATGTAAAACAGCCATTAGACCTGTTAAAGTGGGTTTTGTGTGAAGGTCATTAACTGCTGATACAGTTATACTTGTGAACAGCCTCAGCTTGGAGAAACAATTTGTTTTGGTAGCTTGGTGAGCTAATGGCTAGTCAAAGTTTAGCTTTGATCAAAGTTGAAAACTGCCTTGAAAATATGCACAGCAGCTCATGCAGCTGCATTTTCTTACCCTTTGTGTTGTCAGTCTTGTACCAGATCATCACTCTGGAAAAAATATTTTAAAACATCAAGTTAACATTTATTTAAACCACCAAACACTCCAACTGAAACATGAATCATCCATTGCCTCTCCACAGAACCACACCTCTTAAAAACCAGACTACTCCTTTATCTACCACCATTGTTCTGACTTTCCACTCAACTCAGTGTTGTAAATGAACCTCTTGCCCTTCTCGTGCACATGTCATGATACTTCCTTCCCAATTCTCCACTCTAAAGATGGAAGGGCAGATGCACGGCCAACAGGACACGGCCATAGCTTTGCCTCTGACGCTGACCCCCTCTGACGACAGCCATATGCTTCTGTATTAAATATTTATGGCTGTGGGAAGAACCAACTGAATGTCAGCGTGATTCTACACACCAGGGTCGCTCACAATCCAACATGGTTTAATGTAAAGGTTAATGTGAACATCTTTGCATTTTTACACCCAAAGCTGACTTATGGGTGATTAAATTCAATGCAGGTTCTAGCTGTAGAAAGACTGTTTTATATAAAGAGCCATTTGTTGATTTTGAAAAAATAAAGAGATTAAATTAGGAATAGAAAGTGACTTTTTACTAATGTAGCACAGTCCATTGGTCAACATTGTTTTCAGTCAGCTGAATAAAACCGTGATATGTATTATTTTGAGCTGTCAGATATGATGACTTGTGATGATTAATCACAAGTGTCCATAGTTAACTTACAATTAATTGTGAATAAATAACAGATTAAAATACAGTAACATGATATTTTTCATTTTCTGATGCTTTAAGTACAGGAACAGATAGATATTTTTGCTCGTTGTAAACAACTTTTGTTTTGGCAGCTGTTAGCTTTCCTTGCTTTTATTTACCTACCCTTCTCCCACACCTTGCTTCACACATAGCATATTGAATCCTCAGCTGTATCCTCTGTGTTTTAGCATTTAGGTGATATTTTAAACTCAGATGGCAAGAAATAGAAACTTGGCAGTGGTTACAAATAGCCTTTTATCAACTCCACATTCAGGAAGAGAGATACTCTAAGCCCTGCCCCTATTATTTTCTTGGTTAAAACATGAGAGTACGTATCTCCCAACCAATTTGATGAAGATCTCCATCCAGGACCATATGTGTTTTAACAGCCAGGAAATCAAAACGAAAATAAAAGTGTGTCAACATTCATTTCTCGGCATTAAATGATGAATTTGCGATAAAAACAAGTTAGCCTTCCCTGCCCTAGTTTTGAGGCTTCAATAGCAAATCTGCAAATCAAGCTAACTTTAAAACACAGTCGCAGATGTCTCACCCGTCCCATAGGCTATCACTCCTGGACCATGTTTCCTTATCCTGGAACCCACATTTCCACAGTAAACGAGACAGGGCTAAACACCAGTTGCCATTTTTTTTTATGTCCAAAAGTCTTTAGTTGGCCGTGACTTGAAACAGTGTTTTTTTTTTTTTTCGTTTTTGGACTCTGGTTGTTTGTCCTAAAGTTGATGTGGTAGCAGCCGGCTGTTTCTCCTTCTCTAATATTACTGAGCAGAGAACCTCTGACACCAGTGGTGTTCTGTTGCTAAATACGCGAGTGCGAGCAGAGGACCCAGGTAAATGCTGCAGTGCTGTGGTTCGGCGAGACGACAACCGGATGGTTCATAGCTTATTTTGGTCCGAGCTGTGTTATTGGCTGACATTTTAGACAAATGTGAGAGAACCACTCCATTCATTTTTAATCTCCACAATATAATTATAGCTATACTATGTTAGAACATTGTGACATGAAAATATGATTTAAGCTAGCTTGTTTAGCACATTTGCCATTGTAGTTTTAATGTTGTAGTTGTAGATTGTTGTGGCAAAGTAATCGACCTTCCCGTTTAACTGAATGAAATGAGATTCATCACAATATTTGCAAAGATGAGTTTCACCCCACTAGCCACACCCAGAAAGAAAAAAACATGAAGTAAAAGATGTCAAAAAGCAACCCATCAGGCCCCGGTCTGAAGAAGTTCAAGAACAAGAGGTGAAGTGGTTATTAGCACACCATATCTCACAGGAAGATGGTCTCTGGTTTGATTCTATTCTGTAGGTTTCATCTGGTTTCTTTGAGTCCAAAATCAGACAAAAGACTGAACAGAATGAAATAAAGAAAAGTTGAGAACAAGGTGGTTTTATTGCTTTTCCGTCTTGCTTCGGGTTTTCTGTATTTTTCCTAAGTTCATTAATTTTTCACAGCCTAAAAAGCCAGAGTTATGCTGGAGAAAACATCCTCACTGGCTTTTATCCCACCCAAAGGTGCTCCTGACATTCACTGTAATAAATTCACCTGTGTGTAAGCTGACCCTTTCCCACCAAGCCGCTGCAGGTGTTTCTTTTGTTTTTATTTTTGGGTGGTTCTGCTGAAGCTGAAATCCTATTAAATCATCTTCTGTTCAGAGGAACTGACTGGTCAGTAATGGTTTACAGAGGTCAGAGCTCTTTACTCATAACTTCTCACAGCGGTGGATAATGTATGATGTCATGGTGCTACCATCCACCTTTGAGATCTCGGGTTACAAGTTTTCAGTTCCAGTATGAGGTGATTAACAGACACATCAGGGCCATAATCATCCAAGGGAAACTCATTTGATGATATCACTCTGAGTATGCCTCTCGGAGGACTAAATGGATCCATGCAGGGTGTACCTAGAGTAATGTTACACCTCCGTAAGAGCTGCTACACTCAGATATGTGGATCGATCGCCTGAGGATACTCTAAATCTGAGGTCACAGAAAGTGTGTTATCTTTTCTTCCAAACAAGAAGAAATAAATCTCTGAAAAGTATTTTTGGTTTGGTCACACTAAAATAAACAAAACGATTCAATTCTATCGTTTACATTTCTAATCATCAGATTTTTTATGTTCCTTGTGTGTTCCTGCTATAAAACAAACTTGTCTTGGTGTTTTTGGTGTTTCTTTTGGCCCTTAAAGGATTAATTCGGATTTGTATGACAAAGAAAATTCACTGGAGTTTAGGATTAGCTGTGATTATGTCTCACAAAGACCGATAAAAACGCCAATGCTAAGGTTTCACTGATGCTTCTTTTAATCTGGAGAATCAAGAAATATTATTAGGAGATCAAATTTAGGTTTATGGACCAACTTCCAGTTTTAGAACAGATTATAACTCTAATTCTTTTCAGAGAACTATCACTAACACAACACAAAATCTCATCAATCTCTTTAATGGAAGTCTCCTGGTTTTCATTCTTATGATACCATGGTAGCCCTTTTCAGACAATAGACACTTGCATGGTTTTGGTGAGGACTAAACTCAAAGAATAAGATTCTTAACAGTTTCGGTACCTTCCAGAATGAGCTGTTTCAGGGCTCTGTTGGTAACAAGCTGTTGCTTGCTAAACATACCCCTCTTTCACTCAGGTTGCTATAGGATAGGACGCTCAAAAACTTTATGACCTGGAGGAGTTCGGACTAGAACATTCTTTTTTTCTCCGTATCCTGACTGGCTGTAAAGCAATCAGTATTGAATGCTGAAGACAAGCCTTAGAGTTTTACTCTCACAGGTGGAGCAGAATAGCTTCAGCTATACAGCCATGCCAGATGTTAAAACGTAAAGGTTGACTATGGAACACGGACAGTCTGGTGAACTCTGGTGTTCTGAGTTGGTATTGCAACAACAGGACAAAATTTCCAGCCACTGAGATGTTGGTTCACTGCTGACACATTCCAGCACTGTGTTCAGAGACAAATCGTACAGGATGAGGACTTGTTTCTACTATTAGGTTTATTTTACAACAGTATTTACCGTTAAAACATCTTCTGGGCTCAGAAGCAGCTGCTTGACTTGTCAAATCTGACATTTTACACAGCCCCAACCTCGCCTTGCTGACCGGACTTTTTAGCGCAATGGTGCCCTCCAGTGGCTGGTAGATGTAAACATAAACCCAGTGTCATGCCCGATAAAATAAAATTTTAGAAGAAGCCATGCCAGAGGCTGAGGAGATTATAACGGTAAGCCCCCAGGCCCGCCATCAGCCACCCCCTCGTAGGCAGGCCAAGCTCGGACTCAGCAGTCCGGGACTGAATATTTCTAACATTAGTCTTAGAATCATAAGAGGAAAAAAGGAATTTATATCTCAAAACTGATGAACTATTTTTTTCCAAAAGATCCTGTAATGGTTGCATCTCTAGAAAAAATGTAAATTGTTGGACTTCTTGGATTGTAAAGGTTGCAGCCCCCTGACCTATGAGGCCCTCAGAAGTCTGGTGTTTTATTCTGATCAGCTGTGGTTCTTTTGTTGTTTCTCTAGCCGTTTCATGGTCTGACCTTAGAGTGAACTTTAAAAGGAACCATCAAAAACATAAACTCATCAAGATCATTCAACAGCTGTAGAACCTTGTTCAGATTGATGAGCAGCAATGGCTGATTCGTTTTCTTTCACCTGTAGAAAAAACATGCTCATATCTTTCCCTCCATCTAGAACTTTTTTCAAACACAAGTGAAAGAACCATTTTCTTTTATGACATGATGATATTTAGGACAATCAGTGGTGAGTTCTGTCTCATCTCCCGACGGGAGCTCAGAAAGAGTCATCGGCAGAAAATGGTCAGCTCTAACAGACATTTAACCAAGGCACAGAGAAGAAAAGAGAAAAAAAGAAATATAAATTATAAAAACGTGCATGTTTCTCCAAAACAAAGACAGAGTGCAGCTTAAAAGAGACATGCAGCTGTGCTCATGCCTGGAATGACAGATGATGATTTGTTTCTCAACTGTAATTCTGCTGTAATTAATATTAATTACATTAGCTGGCAATAATCCATGCTTATCTCAAGTGGATGATGTGGGCTGGAGTACACACAAACAACTTAAAGGTCCAAATTAAAATAATATTTTAATAAAAACCTGCAAAGCTGAGCAGAAAGAGCTGTTCACCCATACAGTATAACACATTTCACACATTTCATGATAAACTACATCATAATTATGCATCTTAACTCTGAAAATTTGTTTGAGTTGGAGTACCGGGGTCCCACCCTGGAGCCAGGCCTGGGGTTGGGGCCCGTGAGCGAGCGCCTGGTGGCCGGGATTTCACTCATGGGGCCCGGCCGGGCCCAGCCCGAACCGGATACATGGGCTCATCAAACTGTGGACCCACCACCTGCAGGAGGAACATGAAGGGTCCGGTGCAGTGTGGATTGGGTGGCAGACTGAGGCGGGAGCCTTGGCGGTCCGATCCCTGGACAACGAAACTGGTTTTTGGGACATGGAATGTCACCTCGCTGGCGGGGAAGGAGCAGGAGCTTGTGGCAGAGGTTGAGCGGTACCGGCTAGATATAGTCGGACTCACCTCAACACATAGCATTGGCTCTGGAACCTAAGTCCTTGAGAGGGGTTGGACACTCTCCTTTGCTGGAGCTGCTCCGGGTGAGAGGTGGAGGGCTGGGGTTGGCTTTTTGTTAGCCCCAAGACTCTCTGCCTGTGTGTTGGGGTTTACCCCGGGGGACGAGAGGGTAGCTTCCCTTCGCCTTCGGGTCGGGGAACAGGTCCTGACTGTTGTTTTTGCTTATGGGCCAAATATCAGTTCAGAGTACCCACCCTTTTTGGAGTCCCTGGGAAGAGTGCTAGATAGTGCTCCATCAGGGGACTCCATTGTCCTGCTGGGGGACTTCAATGCTCACATGGGCAATAACAGCATGAACTGGAAGGGTGTGACTGGGATCTGATCTGAACTCGAGTGGTGTTTCGTTATTGGACTTCTGTGCAAGCCGCAGTTTGGCCATAACGAACACCATGTTCGAACATAAGGATGCCCATCGGTACACTTGGTACCAGGGTAGCCTAGGTCGCAGGGCGATGATAGACTTTGTAGTCGTATCATCTGACCTGTGGCCATATGTTTTGGAAACCCGAGTGAAGAGAGGAGCGGAGCTATCAACTGATCACCACCTGGTGGTGAGTTGGATCGGATGGCAGGGGAAGATGCCACGTAGACCTGGCAGACCCAAACACATAGTGAGGGTCAGCTGGGAACGCCTGGCAGAATAACCTGTCAAGATGGTCTTCAACTCCCACCTCCGGCAGAGCTTTGACCGCGTCCCGAGAGCAGTGGGGGACATTGACTCTGAGTGGGCTTTGTTCCACTCTGCGATTGTTGAGGCGGCTGTTGCTAGCTGTGGTCACAAGGTGGCCGGTGCCAGTTGTGGTGGCAACCCCTGCACCCTCTGGTGGACACCAGAGGTTCAGGGAGCCGTCAGGCTGAAGAAGGAGGCCTACAGGGCGTGGCTGGTCTGTGGGTCTCCGGAGGCAGCAGACGGGATAGCCAAGCGGGGTGCAGCAGTGGCAGTTGCCGAGGCAAAATCTCGGGTGTGGGAGGAGTTTGGTGAGGCCATGGAGAAAGACTATCGATCGGCTCCAAAGAGGTTCTGGCAAACTATCCGGCGCCTCAGGAGAGGAAGGCAGCAACTCGCTCACACTGTTTACAGTGGGGATGCGGAGCTGCTGACTTCAACTGGGGCTAAAGTCGGACAGTAGAAGGAATATTTTGAGGAGCTCCTCAATCCCACCTACACGCATTCCGAGGAAGAACCAGAGCCGGGAGACCTGAGGATGGACTGTCCAATCCCAGGGGCAGAAGTTGCTGAGGTAGTCAAAAAACTACACAACGGCGGAGCCCCGGGAGATTCGTCCTGGGTTTCTCAAGGCTATGGATGTTGTGGGGCTGTCGTGGTTGACACGTCTCTGCAACATTGTGTGGTCATCGGGGGCAGTTCCTGTGGAGTGGCAGACCGGGGTGGTGGTCCCCATCTTTAAGAAGGGTGACCTGAGGGTGTGTTCCAACTATAAGGGGATCACACTCCTCAGCCTCCCTGGAAAGGTCTACTCCAAGGTACTGGAGAGGAGGGTCCGATCAATAGTTGAATCTCAGATTGAAGAGGAGCAATGTGGTTTTCGTCCTGGCCGTGGAACTGTGGACCAGCTTTATACCCATGCAAGGGTGATGGAGGGGGCATGGGAGTTTGCCCAACCAATCCACAAGTGTTTTGTGGATTTGGAGAAGGCTTATGACTGTGTCCCCAGGGGCACCCTGTGGGGGACGCTCCAGGAGTATGGGGTGGGTAGCTTTCTGTTAAGGGCCATTCAGTCCCTTTACCAGAGGAGCGTGAGATTGGTCTGCATAGCCGGTAGTAAGTCGGACCTGTTCCCAGTGAGGGTTGGACTATGCCAGGGATGCCCTTTGTCACCGGTTCTGTTCATAACCTTAATGGACAGAATTTCTAGGCGCAGCCGTGGTGTGGAGTGTGTCAAGTTTGGTGGCAGGAGAATATTGTCTCTGCTTTTTGCGGATGATGTGGTCCTCCTAGCTTCATCCAGCGTTGACCTTCAACTCTTGCTGCGAAGGTTCGCGGCCGAGTGTGAAGCGGCTGAGATGAGGATCAGCACCTCCAAATCTGAGACCATGGTTCTCGACCGGAAAAGGGTGGCTTGCCAACTCTGGGTCGGGAGAGAGGTCCTACCTCAAGTGGAGGAGTTTAAGTATCTCGGGGTCTTGTTCACGAGTGAGGGTAGGAGGGATCGGGAGATCGGCAGGCGGATTGGTTCAGCATCTGTAGTGATGCGGACGCTGAGCCGATCTGTCATGGTGAAGAGGGAGCTGAGCCAGAAAGCCAGGCTCTCGATTTACAGGTCGATCTACGTCCCAATCCTCACCTATGGTCATGAGCTTTGGGTAATGACAGAAAGAACAAGATCGCGGATACAAGCGGCCGAAATGAATTTCCTGCGTAGGGTGGCCGGGCTCAGCCTTAGCGATAGGGTGAGGAGCTCAGACATTTGGGAGGGCCTCGGAGTAGAACCGCTGCTCCTCCGGATCAAAAGGAGTCAGCTGAGGTGGTTTGGGCATCTGGTCAGGAAGCCACCTGGACGCCTCCCTGGGGAGGTGTTTCGGGCATGTCCTGCCGACAGGAGGCCCCCGGGTCGACCCAGGACACGTTGGAGAGGTTACATCTCCAATCTGGTCCGAGAACGCCTTGGGATCCTGCCGGAGTTGCTGGTGGAGGTGGCCGGGGAGAGGACGGTCTGGAGCTCCCTAGTTGGGATGCTGCCCCCGCAACCCGGACCCGGACCCGGATAAGCGGAGGAAGACGACGACGACGAGCTTGATTTAGGTTTCTGCTAAGTCTTGATTCTGTTTGCTTTAGTGGATGTCTAAAGCACAAATCACTTCCCTCTGAGTGGAAATATCCTTTTTTTCCAAGACCCCAGAGCACTGGAAGCTACTTTTCTTTCCTGGTTGTGGTAATCTGCAGCAGCATATATAATTGGGTTTTACAGTCGCTCTTCCACCCTGTGACGTGTTCATGCATGTCTGCACTTCTTGCTTTTCAAATTATTTATGGGACTCTGAAGTGTTTGGAACTACAATATTTTATTTTCATGATGCATTTATGGTTATTGTTTCTGTTTACTGTTGTCCTGCAGCAGCCAGGCACAAATCTGTGAATAAAATAAAAGAGTAACAAGAAAATAACACCTGATCATTTTTACTTTGACACCTCACTAGTGTTAGCATAGGTGCTACTGCTTCCCAGCTGTTAGCTTTGTCGTTTATGATTTCACTGAAATATTTGGTGCCCAAAACTTCAATCGTTAGTTGTAGCAGCAAAAATTAGCATGAAGAAAAAAGTTATAATTGCCATTTTATTTTGTTTTAATTATTAATGCTGTCCGACACTGAAAATCTGGCTAGAAGTTTCAAACAATTCATCACAACAATGGATTATTTTAATGTACATAGATTTTATTAAGTATTCCTTTAATGTTGATGAAGTCACAGACAGACACCTGGAAACATCCTGCACTACAACTCACTGAGTATTTGGTAGTTCATTCATAGCTGTAATCTAGCACACAACAAATGGCACAGATTTTATTCGTTAGCTTGTAGCTGAACTTGTTACAGTGGTAAGATACAATCACAAATCAATAAAACAGCAGTTCAAGATGTTAGCTTGTTAGCATTTAGCTTCCTGCTTCAAAAACACATTTAAAGGTACAATAAGTAATAATTTAACATTGAAATAATCACAAAACAGTCTAATGCCTCAATCATGTTTGAAGGAAGGTTACTTTGAAAAACCCATCAGCCAACTCAAAAAAGTCGAAGAGGGACGTTGTAACAATTTGTGAGCCCACGGGGTTGCCATGTTTGTGCCTGCAAATACTGCAGCACCAGCATTTGTAACTCGAGACTGGAGTTGAGGACAATACGTTAAACCCGTTCCACACTGTGCTTTTTTTGGCCATTCTAGGCAAATTCCTTGTTGTGAACAGAATTGTGACAAAAAGCAGTGAACGGGAGGGTGAGTTGCTAGTGTGTGGTCATCCAATGTGACTATTTCTGAGTTCTGAGCTTATTGAGCACTCTCACGACCAAGTCGGCCTCCAACAATCTTCAAGCATCTATTGAAAACCTAAGACTCCTGTTTGCAATTGTCCAATGAGAATACACCCAGCATGTCAGGTGAACAGCTAGTGACAAGAGTACAATATGAGAGTGGAATTACCAACATTCTTTTCTTCTGGCACTCGCAGAGAACAGATGCTTCTCCTTTTGCTCCCTTATCTTTTTTCCCAAGGCTCTTTGTCCTGTCTGCCCACAGAGCGCTTCTCTGCATTTCTTCTGGAAAACCCTATTTTTTCAATAATGGATTTAATCAATTGGTCATTCAACGCGATTGAGAAGATTTTTTCACCAATGAGGACGGAGATGGGGGCTCCCACTTGCCCGCAAGGGACTCACCTGGCGGGGTATATGCTCGATTCCTGGAAAGAGTGGAGGATCGTATGCCTCTCCCAGCTGTCTATTGAGGACGTCGAAGACGTGTGGATGTTTGGCCTGATGATCACTGTATTTCTTCTGATTGGAGTGGGAGGATATCTGGTCTTCTGGAAATTTGGGAAGACGGGAGCGATTGGAGGGCGACCCGCACCCACGGAAAGCACCGTCCGTGTTGAGACTTCTCAGACTGGGACGTTACTCGAGGTGAATCGTAAGGTGGACAACGTTCTAGCGGCGATACCGGTATTAGTGCGCAAAATGGATGTCATCTCGGAGAGGGTCACCGGACGGTGTGGAGATGTTTAAACCCTAAATTGGCTTCACTGGAGGACTGGAATGATCAGTTAAAGACTGAAGGCAGAGAGGAAAATTATCTCAGCCTGACCCAAACAAAGTCTTGTTATCCGAAACTGACGCCATAGCAGCCTTCGAGATGCGAACAACAAACCCCCACGAAGGAATACAGACAGATGCTGTGAAAACCCGACCTCCCCCACACCTTCAGATTGGTGGACTTCAGCCTGGCGAGGTCATCAACCTGCAAGAGTCACTGTGCTCTGCGCTCCTCCCAAGATCTCCCTCCCACCTGTGGCTACAGTGGCTGAGCGCCTTGAGATGGCTGCTCTCGCTGGGGAAACAGGATCCCAGCCCCCCCCCCCCCTCCTTCCTCTTGTGAACCGCTGATGTTCGTGCTTACATGTTTGAGGTGTTTTTTTGTATTGCAAAGCTACGCCCTGTCAGGAGTAACTCTGGAATGCCTTTTTCCCCCTCCCCCAATTTATCCTCATGTAATTCCCTTTTCATCCAAATGAAATGCTGGCGGAGCGTGCATACACAGCGGCTTCTCTCTCTCTCCCGTACTTTAGCGAGAGGTTGAGAGAAACGTAATTTCATTTCTCACCCGCAGGAACATGTGGACCACACTTTTTTGAGTTTCAGTTTGAAGAATAATAAAAGACGTGCTAACAGTGGCACTTTTTTCTTTTATGGCTTTGTTGTTTTGGTTTGCAGTTGGCTTTAGTGACATATGCTTGGGGTGTGCTCGTGGCGTTAGCAAGTCCTGCTAGAGCAAGATGTTGCACGGTTTGACTCAATGTAATCTTGGACCATACAGAGTCCCACCTTTCTGGAGTCTTCACTGTGTGCTATGAGCAGACCTGTGCAAGAGCTGAAAAATGCACAGTGTGTCCGGGAATTAGCCAGTAAAAAGAGCAGCCCAGAAGTAGTTTCTAGTATCACTAAGAAGACACTACATCTTTTTGTTTTCCTCTAATGTTGGGCTAAGAAGGCTGGAGGCTAACAATGTTAACTCAATTCAATTCAATTCAATTCAATTCAATTCAAAAATACTTTATTGATTAAAGGTGAATCCAAAACCAATAATTGGCACTAAAAATATCTCAAGCTACTTTTTCAATTACCAACAACTAGAAATTACAGTGAAATGTGTTTATCTACTTAATTTACTGTATGACTCATCTTTACTCATCATCTAGAATCTTTTGATGCTGAGCCGTAACTGGCAAATGTCACACCCTGTCCTGTCTCTCCATTTGGTTCAGCCTGTGTCCCTGTTGATTGCTCCCACCTGCCTCTTGTTTCCCAATCACCCAAGCTCCCAGCCCTCCTGTATTTAAACCCCTCCAGTCCTTTGTCTCTTGTTGCTTCATTGTTTCCATGTCCTGCGTGCGTGAATCATTAAAACCCTTTCAGTTGTCCAGTTTATCTGCCTGCCTGCTTTCTCCCCTGCATTTGGATCCTCACCTCCGCTCCACTCACCAGCGCACCCTGACAGAATGAAGCAACCAGTTGAAGGACCCAGCGGGGAGATTCTCCCGAGGGAGTACCTGCTCCAGTGGCTCGCTCCAAGCCACCACCCGGCTTCTCCAGCTCCAGCTCCAGCTCCGCCTCGCCGCGGACGACGGCGCCAGCGTGCACCCTCGGCCTTCCTCTCCACCCTCCCAGCGCCTGATGAGAGACCGGATCGAGAGACGCGTTCGGATCACTCCAGTTACGTGGGCACCCGTCTGGCTGTGTGCTCCCCCGGCGTTGGTCCATGGCGTGGGGAGAGACGCCGGGCTGCCCCGCAGTCCTGTGTACCGGGATGGAGCTGTGTGCCCGCCACTGCCCCTGCTCTGCCCAGTTGTTTGGACAAGTCCCCGGCCAGACCAGCAGTTCCGGCTCCGACCCAATCGGCGCCTCCATCATCTGCTGAGGGAGGAGCGTTGGCCGCAGCCCAGCTGACTGAGCTCGTCAGTCTCCAGGCGGAGCTTGGCCGGTTCCGCCAGCTCATCAGCTTCCAGGAATCCCGCCTGGACGCTCTATCCTCCTCATCTCAGGAGCAGACGAGCGAGCCCGGTGTTCACCCAGCGGAGCTCGCCGATCTCCGGGCTAAGCTGGCCCAGCTCCATTGGACCCTCAGCCTTAAGGAGCGTCAGCTGGACGGTCTGTCCTCCCTGCTTTCACAGTTCTCAGCACCACCTGCTCTGTCGCAGCCAGCTCCAGCAGTGGTCCCGGTGGACGCTCCGCATCCAGTTCCAGCGGAGGTCCCGGAGGTCGCACCGCATCTGGTCCAGCCTGGCTAGGCAGCTCCTCCTGCAGCAGCTCTGCCTCCAGCCCAGAAGCTGATGATACCGGTCCGGAAGCAGGCAGTCCCGGCCCAGAAGCAGAAGGTTCGGGCTCCGAAGCAGACGGTTCCGGTTCCGGCCCAGAAGCAGAAGGTTCGGGCCCCGAAGCAGACGGTTCCGGTTCCGGCCCAGAAGCAGACGGTTCTGACCCCGAAGAGATGGTTCTGGTTCCGGACCAGAGGTCGACGGTCCAGGGGTCAATGGTCCAGGGGTGGACGGTTCGGGAGTCGACGGACCAGGAGTCGATGCCCACGGACCCGAAGCCGACGCCCCCGGACCTGAAGTCGATGGAAGTCGACGCCCGTTCCTGTCCTGAGGTCGACGCCCGTTCCTGTCCAGAAGTCGACGCCCGTTCCTGTCCAGAAGTCGACGCCCGTTCCTGTCCAGAAGTCGACGCCCGTTCCTGTCCTGAGGTCGACGCCCGTTCCTGTCCAGAAGTCGACGCCCGTTCCTGTCCAGAAGTCGACGCCCGTTCCTGTCCAGAAGTCGACGCCCGTTCCTGTCCAGAAGTCGACGCCCGTTCCTGTCCAGAAGTCGACGCCCGTTCCTGTCCAGAAGTCAACGCCCGTGCCTGTCCTGAAGTCGACGCCCATTTCTGTCCTGATGATGTCGCCTCCAATCCTGAAGTTGGCTCGTCTGATGATGTCGCCTCCAATCCTGAAGTTGGCTCGTCTGATGATGTCGCCTCCAATCCTGAAGTTGGCTCGTCTGATGACGTCGCCTCCAATCCTGAAGTTGGCTCGTCTGATGACGTCGCCTCCAATCCTGAAGTTGGCTCGTCTGATGACGTCGCCTTCAATCCTGAAGTTGGCTCGTCTGATGACGTCGCCTCCAATCCTGAAGTTGGCTCGTCTGATGACGTCTCCTCTGAAGTCGGCTCGTCTGATGACGTCTCCTCTGAAGTCGGCTCGTCCGATGACGTCTCCTCTGAAGTCGGCTCGTCCGATGACGTCTCCTCTGAAGTCGGCTCGTCCGACGACGTCTCCTCTGAAGTCGGCTCGTCCGACGACGTCTCCTCTGAAGTCGGCTCGTCCGACGACGTCTCCTCTGAAGTCTTCTCGTCCGACGACGTCGCCTCCCAAGTCTGCTCGTCCGACGACGTCGCCTCCCAAGTCTGCTCGTCCGACGACGTCGCCTCCCAAGTCTGCTCGTCCGACGACGTCGCCTCCCAAGTCTGCTGGTCCGACGACGTCGCCTCCCAAGTCTGCTGGTCCGACGACGTCGCCTCCCAAGTCTGCTGGTCCGACGACGTCGCCTCCCAAGTCTGCTGGTCCGACGACGTCGCCTCCCAAGTCTGCTGGTCCGACGACGTCGCCTCCCAAGTCTGCTGGTCCGACGACGTCGCCTCCCAAGTCTGCTGGTCCGACGACGTCGCCTCCCAAGTCTGCTGGTCCGACGACGTCGCCTCCCAAGTCTGCTGGTCCGACGACGTCGCCTCCCAAGTCTGCTGGTCCGACGTCGCCTCCCAAGTCTGCTGGTCCGACGACGTCGCCTCCCAAGTCTGAACGTCCGACGACGTCGCCTCCCAAGTCTGCTCGTCGGACGACGTCGCCTCCCAAGTCTGCTCGTCGGACGACGTCGCCTCCCAAGTCTGCTCGTCGGACGACGTCCCCTCCCAAGTCTGCTCGTCGGACGACGTCGCCTCCCAAGTCTGCTCGTCGGACGACGTCGCCTCCCAAGTCTGCTCGTCTGACGACGTCGCCTCCCAAGTCTGCTCGTCTGACGACGTCGCCTCCCAAGTCGGCTCGTCTGACGACGTCGCCTCTGAAGTCGGCTCGTCCGATAACGTCACCTCCTCCTCCGAAGTCGGCTCGTCTGAAGTTGCCTCGTCTGAGGACGCTCTCTCCTGTCCAGAGGTCGACGCTCTCTCCTGTCCAGAGGTCGACGCTCTCTCCTGTCCAGAGGTCGACGCTCTCTCCTGTCCAGAGGTCGACGCTCTCTCCTGTCCAGAGGTCGGCGCTCTCTCCTGTCCAGAGGTCGGCGCTCTCTCCTGTCCAGAGGTCGGCGCTCCCTCTAGTCCGACGTCTCCACCGTCTCCAGTGCCAACGGTGGTTCTGGAGGTCATACCGTATCCGGTCCAGCTCTTCTACGAGTCTCCGGTCCAGCCCGTCCAAGGGGCTTTGTCCCCGGCCCAGCCTGCAGAGACTATGTCCCCGGCCCAGCCTGCAGAGACTATGTCCCCGGCCCAGCCTGCAGAGACTATGTCCCCGGCCCAGCCTGCAGAGACTCTGTCCCCGGCCCAGTCTACAGAGCTCCTCTGCCATAGACGCCGGCCCCCAGGAGCCCGTCGTCACCTCCTCCTCTGCCCCAGGCGCAGGCCCCCAAGAGCCCGTCGTCGCCTCCTCCTCTGCCCCAGGTGCAGGCCCCCAAGAGCCCGTCGTCGCCTCCTCCTCTGCCCCAGGCGCAGGCCCCCAAGAGCCCGTCGTCGTCATTGCCTCCTCTGCCCTGGGTGCAGGCCCCCGGACTCTGCTGGTCCCTGCCTCCTGATCATCGGGCCCTCTGTTCTTCTCGGCCCTCCATCCGGGTCCCCCTCCTCCGGCCCTGTTCTGTGTTCCTGTGGGCTTCTGGAAGCTGCCCTTTGAGGGGGGGGGGGGGGGGGGTACTGTCACACCCTGTCCTGTCTCTCCATTTGGTTCAGCCTGTGTCCCTGTTGATTGCTCCCACCTGCCTCTTGTTTCCCAATCACCCAAGCTCCCAGCCCTCCTGTATTTAAACCCCTCCAGTCCTTTGTCTCTTGTTGCTTCATTGTTTCCATGTCCTGCGTGCGTGAATCATTAAAACCCTTTCAGTTGTCCAGTTTGTCTGCCTGCCTGCTTTCTCCCCTGCATTTGGATCCTCACCTCCGCTCCACTCACCAGCGCACCCTGACAGCAAAAGCCGTTAAACTCAGGAATGGGAGGGGGAGAGTCTCTTATTTGCTTTTAAGCATGGGCTGCAGTACCCACATCTGGCCACAGGATGGCATTACTTCATGTACTTTTAATCCTTACAGTAAACACGTTCACAGATCCAAAGTTACGTTTCTATTTTCTGCTGATTATTTGTATTAACCCTCCCACTGTCCTAATGGGTGTGACCCCGCGAGGAGAGTTGACCATTGAGCAGGATTGGTGGTTTATTCCTTGAGGTCCACGTGGCAGGGGTGAGGTGGTGCTCACTCCTCAGCCCTGCCGCGTGGACCCAAGGGATAAACCATCAACCCTGCTCAGTGGTCAACTTTCCTCTCAGGGTCACACCCATTAGGACAGTGGGAGGGTTAAAAACCAAATAATATGATTAAAAAAAAATCTGTTTCTGGGATATTCTGATTAATACCACAGATCTGTTTTATATCCAGATATTCATGATTTTTTTCAGTGTTTTTATTACTTAGACTTCTGTATGAGACACTGCATAATAAAACCATCTTAAAAGATGAGTTTAGGCTGTCATCATTAGTAGCTGATGATTGATGGTGTTTTTTCTATCTAAGATAAATATCTGATGAGATATGTGATACTAGTGGAGCTTATGAATTATACTGGCAGATGTTGCTGTTGGTTATCCAGTCCCTAAAAATCTGCCTCACAGCCGGTGTTGTGTTGACTTCTGTTTCCCTGTCTGGATTCATATTCATAGCACCATGCAGCTCGTGGACACCCTCTTACTGCTTCTGTATTTGTTTATTTTGCTGAATGATGATCCAGAAAACCAGGTTACATCAGTGCAGCTGTTCAGGTTCTTTTACGTTTCTCTGTCCTTAAACACCTTCTGAGGAGCAGGAAGCAGCGGTTTGGATGGGGCTGACACCTCGAATAAACGCTGCTATCCAGAAAAATGACAGCTGAAACAATTCTACAGCAGAAGGATTATTTCCCAACATCCAAAGTCAGGCAAAGGTTTCCATGGACTTTAATCCCCGCCTGACATCAAACGTGTTTCTGCAGAGAAACATTTTCCCACCACAATTTTCCAAATCTCCCATAGCTGCCATTTATTTATTTTAAGGGAGGACTTTAATCTCATCGAGACATCAAGGGGAGATTATGAGCAACACTTGGGAGCTGACAGCTGATCCACGAACAACCTGGAGCAATGATGCAATCTGTGTTATTAGGACAAACACAACCAAGTCTGACCTGAATTCACCAAGGAGAGGGCTGCTTGCCTAACTAAACTCAACCGTAACAACATAGCCCCTCTGTGACGTGTTGGGTGTGTAATGAATCAAAAGAGTACATTTTCACCATCAAATTGACACAGTGACCTGTCATACACGCCAGAGCTGCAAAGTCAAGGTTACACCTGTCATGTTCTGCGTCCCCCTCAGGTGCCTCCTTGTGTTCCCCAGCCCACTCCAGGTTTTCCCCTTAGGTGTTCCCCATAGGTTTCTGTGTCCCTTAGGTCTTCAGCTCCCTCCAGGTTTCCCTCAGGTTCCCCCTTTGTGATTTCAGATTTAGTTATCCCATCCTTGTTAATGTTTTTCTTCTGATGTCTAGTTTTCAGGTTTATTAATTCACCTATCTTTAGTTCTCTGTAGATTAATTTTACCTAGTCAGTTTCCCCACTCAGTTAATTAGTCTCACCTGGTCTCACTCTTCACATACCTGTCACCAGTTTCCCTGATTGTTTCCCTCCGTGTTCCCTCTGTGTATATAACCCTGTCTGCGTCTCAATGTGTTGTCGGTTCATTTTCTTGTGTCAGTGTTGCTTTGTCCGCTACAGACCTATAGAGCTCCGGGAGTTGACGTCACTTCTCCCGGCATGCAACAGTTCAAATCGAAATGGCGCCATATTGGCATGCAGAAGCCCGCAGCTGGACTATTTGTTATTGTCAGAAAACTCAATCCAATGGGAAATATGGTAGATTCCTGTTGTGCCCCAGGATGCAGAACAGACGCGGACGACATAAAGAATGAGCCATCTACAGGATTCCTCAAGATCCGGAGCGCCGCAAACGTTGGATCATTGTAATAAAACGCGCTAGTGACCTGGCTAAAATGAAGCTGTGGGATCCCGAGAGTAAAGGTTTTCACTTATGCAGCGACCGCTTCATATCAGGTACTTAAACCAACGTTTCCTCAACTGTGTATGGTATTTATTTTAAACGCATTTATTACGATTCTTCGTGGGCTTCCTAAACTTATTTTGGCGTGGCTTTTTCTGTCTTATTACTCATAGCAACAAGCAAATGTCATGTAAAACGTTGTCTTGTGAGTTCTCTCTCTATAGAGCTCCGGACGTCACGTGACTCTCAGAGAGTAGACGCCATGTTGGCAGGCAACAAAGGTAAACAAAATGAACAGGATCGGCTTGGATTTTACTTTGTCGGAGTTTACTTCACACTTTAAAACCGAAGAAATCGTTTTATATAGTCAGAAATTAAATAGACTAAACATCTCCGACCCTTACCGTGCCCCTGGGGTACTTTTTAAAAACGCCAGAAGCTGTCGAAGCGGACTAAGTTACCAGACCTGGCCGGGGAACCCCTTGGGATTCCCCCAGAGGAGCTGGCCCAAGTGGCTGGGGAGAGGGAAGTCTGGGCCTCTCGACCATGCTCTCGATGCTACTGCCCCCGTAACCCGACTCCAGATAAGCGGATGAAAATGGATGGATGGACAAATAACAGATTTACACGTAAGTAGTTTAAATAGAGTGCTGTGCTGTTTGAATGTATAAACTGAACGCCAAGAGAAATCACTAGTCTGATTTTTTTCCGTGAATAAAATAAATATGTCAGGCAGGAGCGTCTCAGGATCTGTCTGAGATCTGTCTCGGTGAGACAGATAATAGCAATCCAAAGTGCTTTTTATGTGTGATCTGACAATTGATCAACCATTGCTTAAAAATTAAATACAGCTTAGCCGGTTAATTGCTGTGATCATAAAACACGTAAACGGCAGCACGCAGAACTCACGAGGCAACGCTTTACGTGACGTTTACTGGTTGCTATGAGTAATAAGACAGAAAAAGCCACGCCAAAATAAGTTTAGGAAGCCCACTAAGAATCGTAATAAAAGCATTTAAAATAAATACCATACGCAGTTGAGGAAACGTTGGTTTAAGTACCTGATATGAAGCGGTCGCTGCATAAGTGAAAACCTTTACTCTCGGGGTCCCGCAGTTTCATTTCAGCCCGGTCACTAGTGCGTTTTATTACAATGATCCAACGTTTGCGGCGCTCCGGATCTTGGGGAATCCTGTAGATGGCTCATTCCTTATGTCGTCCGCGTCTGTTCTGCATCCTGGGGCACAACAGGAATCTACCATTTTTCCCATTTGATTGAGTTTTCTGACAATAACAAATAGTCCAGCTGCAGGCTTCTGCCTGCCTATATGGCGCCGTTTCGATCTGAACTGTTGCATGCCGGGAGAAGTGACATCAACTCCTGGAGCTCTATAGATCCTGGCTCATGAGTGAGCTTTTGTTTTTGTCTTTAGAACTTTAGATTTTTGGCTTAGAGTCCTGCAGTTTTGTTTTTCCCAATAAAAGGATTTTTATTTTATACAACCTCTTCTGCCTTGAGTTGTGTAGTGTTCTGGATTTTGGGCCCAATCCTCCTGCGCTCGCAGCGTGACAACACCAGCTGGAGGATTCAGATGCACAAATAAAAGTTTTGCTCACTCATTGTTCTTCAACGTAGACATAAATAAACTGCCAAGATCTCCAGCAAAAGCCGCATCTCTCTGTGTAAAACAAGAAGATGTTTAAATGAAATGTTTGAATAATCTGTGCTTAAATCAATGAAGTTGAAATTAATATTGCTCTTATAATGATCCATTGCACATCTTATGATCAGTATTTGTTTGATTTAACAAGTTAATCATTATCTACACTCATACACATCTTCATAAGATACAAATTACAGTTAAGGTTAACCTCACATAAGTGTTTTAAACCATTTTCATTCTCAGTGTTACAAACAGTTTTGTTTCTGAGGAGGACGTGGCTTTCTGAGGGATGTTGGTAAATACCCAGAAACTTGTCAAATTCTGATTGGCCAAACTTGGCCAGGAATATTAACAAAGTAGTTTGATAAAACAAGAATGACTTCCAGAGTAACTCAGTTTCTAGCAGATTTCCAAACCGGCCAATTCGGAACAATCATCCTTGAGACATCTCTTTTGACATACAGTCAAAAACCTGTTAGCACGCTGCACGCTGACACAGCCAGAAGGCTTCCTAAGAGCCACGTCCACTTTGGACGCAAACAGGCATTCCAGCTAATGTTGTGACCTGGAGACATCTCAAAACTGGACAGGTCGTATCAGAGTTTAATCTAGGAAATCCCGGTGCCGTGAGGTCCACCCGACTTCTGACAGTCCGGATCTGCTGGGGGTCTCCACCAGGGTCTGTAGACACAACAGATTGCATCTGATACTGTTTTATTAATAATGAAATCTAGTTCATAGCAGACAACAAATTCTCTTACACCCAGATTTCACAATTTCTTTCAGATACAAAGATTCTGGTAAACATCTAGCTTACATCACACCACCTACACATCACATT
The DNA here is from genome assembly GCF_043380555.1 of Nothobranchius furzeri. Taxonomy (NCBI): domain Eukaryota; kingdom Metazoa; phylum Chordata; class Actinopteri; order Cyprinodontiformes; family Nothobranchiidae; genus Nothobranchius; species Nothobranchius furzeri. Next base: position 41,636,987 of record NC_091747.1, on the reverse strand, counting down.
CCATCACCACATATCCACTCCATCACATCTCATTATTCATATCTTGTCATGTATAATCATTAGTTTAGGAAAGAATAAAGTTCCTTTTTAACTGGCTCTGTCTGAATTAATACGAAGTGTGTTTCTGGTCCCTGAACAAGTAAAAATAACTATAATTTTCTGATTAAACATTCAAAGATCAATCAGGTTGATATTTCATATTTATATGGAATCATCACATCTTATTGGTCATAATTAATTTGCTCTCGTCACGCTATAAAGTGTATAAACCTCTACAGGTGTATTTTTGCTTCCCTTTTAAGATTTCCTCAGCAATCTTTTGATACGATATTTGGGCTGCATGGTGGCACAGTTGTTAGCACCGTTGCCTCGCAGCACGAAGGTTGCAGGTTCGAAACTCGGCTATGGCCTTTCTGCGTGGAGTTGCGTGTTCTCCCCATGCATGCGTGGGTTTCCTCCAGGTACTCCGGTTTCCCCCACAGATCACAACATGCCCTATAGGTTATAAATTGTAAGTCGCTTTGGATAAAAGTATCTGCCAAATAAATAAACATAAACATAAGATCTTGCAAAGAAACCTAAACAGAGCTGACAGACATGAAGTGAAATCCAGCGAACAGATAGGTCTGAGAAGAAGCTGACATGATGGTGAGTTCACACATCATTCTAATAAGGACAACTGTACATTTCAGAGAAATAACACATTAAAAATCATATGAAAACAAAACCCATCCTTTTCATTTCACAGCATCTTTAATGGCTGAAGAGCACAAAAGTGGTAAAAGGCCCAAAATAGAGCTGCGCTGCTGCCGCTCGGGTTGATGACAGACGTCCGTTTGCAACATGGAGACAAGAGACGAGTCATGTAATTGAATTCCTGTCAGATCTACTTAATGTGCTGGCTGTCAGCTTGTCAAGACGTTGTTATTGGCACATCTTGCCAAACTTTCATTATGACTGCATGTGCCCACACAAATTTCCCCCTCACAGACCACACAAACAGCACATGCGTCTACATGCATGCACACACACACACACACACACACACACACACACACACACACACACACACACACACACACACACACACACACACACACACACACACACACACACACACACACACACACATACACACACACACACACACACACACACACACACACACACACACACACACACACACACGCGCACACACACACACACACACACACACAACTCTTTCTGTTTAAATTTCTGTCACATTCTTATCTCTGACATAAACTCCTCTATTATCCACTAATGTTTAGATTTCCATTTATTTACCACAGGTGTTGTCTCAGATATTTCTGTCTTACAGTCCAAGAGTTTTCACCAATTTTTGCCATTTTTTTATTATCTTACATTAATTTTGTAATTGACTAACATTTCTCCTCTGTTCGTGTTACTACCTACAGTCTGAGATCAACACAGCCTTGCCCTCCAGCATCATCAGCAGCAGCAAGAGGAGCAACCCTGCAACAGCTACATTGTACCCCATCATCAGGTAAAATAGGACAGCAATAGATCAGGAGGTGGAGCAGGTTGTCCAGTAATAAGAAGGTTGCAGGTTTGAGCCTGACTTCAATCAGAGATTGATGCTGTTGTGTCCTTGGGCAAGACACTTAACCTGCTTTGCCTGCTGGTGGTGGTCGGAGGGACTGGTGGCGCCTGTGCTCAGCAGCTTCACCTCTGTCAGTGCGCTCCAGAGCAGCTATGGCTACATCATAGCTCATCACCATCAGTGTGTTAATGTGTGTGTGTGAATGACTGATTGTGTTGTAATGTGCCTTGGGGGGTTGTAGAACCCTAAGAAGGCATTATACAAATACAGACCATTTACCAAAACAAGTTACTTTTGCTTTACATTGTCCTTATGGTGTATATAATGATTCGCTTCCATTTTGAATTTCTAATAAATATGATTCGTTATTCAGCCAGGTATACTGTGGTTATGTCATGGTGTTTGAAAATATTATTCTGTGTGCCCCCTTTTAAATTTGAGCACCCGCCCCTTCAAAGGTCTCTGCACAGCCCTGCACTTCAGAGCTCCCTCCACCAGGAGGGCAGCTTTGCGCTGCAAAAAAAAAACACCTCAAACATATATGCAACAGACTTCAGACATTATACAACATAAGTATCCACTGGGTGGGGTGGTGGGTTGGGACTATCCCCACTTCAGTTCCTGCAGCCACGATAGAAGCAGCGCATGTCACCTCAGTGTGGATAGGGGGAGGAGCATTGAGGGTTGGAGGGTTGCAGTAACCCTGGAATGTTTCAGCAGCCTTCCCGCAGTCCCGCCCAGGCTGGGATAGGAGACAAAGTTGAGTTGCCATAGCGACGGCACATTCCACATATCTTCTGAGGGGGGAGTTTTCATTGTAGCCTTGCTGGCTCAAGGACGCCAGATTCCGATTAGAAATTGTTTTTGGGGCCAGACAGGTAATTTCCTCTCTGTCTTACAGTTTGTTGGTCCTCAACCTCTCAAAATCCCAATAATGGACATTAATCTATCCCAATCCGTGCTGATTTGTCCACTCTAACCTTGATGGCATCCATCTTTTGTGTCAAAGAATGAATCTCCGCCAAAGTCTCAAGCTTACGATTCATCTCAACAATTATTTGAGTCTGTGAATTCACAGCGCGGTGCAATCCATCTCTGAGCTCCGGGATCAGGCCAATATTCCTCGACAGCTCATTAATTTTCCGGTAAGCCAGGTAGCCTCCAAGGCCAATGAGCAGGAAACCTGACACCAACACCACAAACATCCACACATCTTCAGAGTCCTCCACAGACAGCTGAGAAAGACAAATCAAGTTCCAATGTTTCCAGGAGTCCATGATGTGTCCAACTGGGTCTGTCCCGGCGGGGCATCCGAGAGCCGGAAGAAGAAACTTTTAGGAAACTTGCTTTTTGACAGGCTTAATGAATTGACCTGTATTGGAATGTTTAGTATGTGAAGTGCCTTGAGACAATGCTTGTCGTGATTTGGTGCTATATAAATAAACTTGAATTGAATTGAATTGAGTGGTCTGGTTTGATTTGATCTAGTCTGGTTGGGTCTGGTCTGCTCTAGTCTGGTTTGGCATGTCTGGTGTGGTCTAGCTCGTTTTTTTTGCTCTGGCCTGACTTGATCTAGTCTGGTCTGGTTTGGTTTGGCTGGTCCTGTTTGATCCAGTCTGGTGTGGTCTAGTTAGTTTTTTTTTTTTTTTGGTCTGGTCTGAATTGATCTAGTCTGGTCTGGTTTGGCATGTCTGGTTTGATGTAGTCTGGTCTGGTTTGGTTGGATCTCTTTTATTGTGCAAGTGAACCAAACCACATGATGGTGTTTCTCCACCAGTGTGGACACACTCTAAAATTTCACACCAACATTCTTCTATGATTTTTTTTCAGTCATTGTGAAAATAGAAAAACTACATAAATAAATAATAAAGAGGATACAGTTTTATTTTGAGCTCAAAAGTCTGTTAATCAGTTTAATCATTCTAACTGTGTTGATGAAATGAGCTCCTATCAGTTTATTACCTGAGCTGCAGGTGCACCCTTAACGTTTTAAATGAAGACGCATCTTCCCTCGTGTTGCTCCATGTACATCCTCATGACCTCAAATCTACACAAACCCAACTTAACAAGGAACATTCCCTCCAACACTTAGAGTAAAAACGTCTGTCTTCACTTTAATATCCACTTAACATCTGCAACACAGCCTCATCACAGAGCGCTTCTAAGAGGATGAAACCAATTTGCGTCGACAGCCTGGGGCTTTTTGCTTACAATGAACATTTTAAAAGGCCTCTGATGTCACACCACCTTTACTTTAAGATGATCACTCAGCTGAGGAGACTCTGCAGGCCAAGGCTTCTCCCATGGCACGTTTCAGCTCACGATTATTCTTGGCCCAGAGCTCATTTGGGTCATAACATTTTTTTTGATGCATGGTTAAAACACAAATATGGAGCTGTAGCAGTTACAGGACAGAGCACTGAAGAAGATCCATCCTTCACGCTGCAGCCTCCATTTCCTGTTGGATGACCTGATGACAGAAACATCTACCCTACAGGATCATTTTTAGATTATATGTAATGCAATATATTAATTTTTTCCCCATGATATTAAATGAAAGTGGCACTAATTATTGTTGGGCAGCAACACCAGCCTCAAAACTGGTAAAAAAAAAACAAACAAGAGAAGAAGCTTTTTATTTTTCTGCAGTACAAAATTTAGAGTTTAAAAAATCCAACCAGTCCTTTTGAGCTTGAGCTGGTGTCAGCCTTGACTCAGTCCATCTCACCACCTGCCTTTTGTACCAAACTCACCTTGGATAAACAGTGGTGTTATTGGGGATTTGGTTAAATCTAGAAAAGAACCTCATAGGATCAGTGCTTGGAGTGACTCAGTAATGCTTGAAATTTAAGAACGTAGTTTTGCCATTTTTTGTATTAGTTGATTTCATTAGCAATGGCGGCCCTCTTGAACTGACTTTGCAAAAACATTTTTGTATTTCATCCTATGTGTTGGCTGAATCCTCGAGTCACATTCTACAGATCATCACATTTGTGGTCCGCATTTGGAGGAGGCTTTATATTAGGACAGCCTTTCTCAAATTACATTGGCCCTCAAATGCAGCCTTTGAAGGATACAGCCCCTGAACTGGGACACAGCCATGATCTCCAAAGGTTCTTCAGGAAGCTTTCCACACTGGGTAATTATTCATGACTTTTGCACAAGAACACGTTGAGTGAATTAACAGGTTTTATCTTCCAAGAGGTGATGGACATAAAATCAGAGTCCTGTAGATGTTTAGTGGGACTGATGCAGAGCTAACATACATGTTTTTGAGTTAATCTGCAGTGGAACAATAGGAACAAGACCAAGTTGTGAACTGATCTTTATTTAAAGAGAAGTTTACATCTGAATGCAGCAGATGGAGTCAGACCTCAGGTCTCTGTGTGCACTGTAGTGAAAAATTATCCCGGCTCCTGAACACTTGAGCTGAACTGACAAAACTTTATGTCTGTGAAGTCTTCTGCTTCACAACTTTATAAGGCTGTCCAGTCTAGGCTACAATTCACACACACACACACACACACACACACACACACACACACACACACACACACACACACACACACACACACACCTTTTTAGAAAAAATCGTACAAGCACCCAACTGGCTCAGAGCTCGGTCAGCAGTCAAGAGAGTCAATTTGTTCACCATTCAAACGATTCACACTGTGGGCTAATCTGCACCAACAGCTGGGTTACTGCAGTTCCACTTAGAAGAAAAATAAATTCAACTTGTGAATCAAAGAATTGATTCATATTCTTGCTGTGACTAGTCTTAGCTAACCCACTTCTGCAGGCTACAGGCGGCTTTAAATTGGTCTTGAGTGACACTGTGCGTCACCGAGAGCTGAAAACCAATTTAGCAATCAGAAAAGGCCAGTGTAATAACCGCTTCAGGAGGCTATAATCAATTATAATTGTTCAAAGTAGAGTGGCGAGTGCATTTCTCACCTTGTTTCTGTGATAGCTCCATCTCTGCAGCTTTACATCCTACCTCAGCTTCGTGTTTGGTCAAACTCAGGCTGAAATCTTATTACAATGTTGCTCACATCACAACTGGACGTCTTTTATTTTCTATCATGCGCTAGCAGAATTAAGTAGTCATCAGTAGTTATGTTGATTATGAATAAATGAGGAGGCACAAATGTGTCACAGCAGTTGTGCATTTTTGTACATTTTTATTCCAACAGTTAGAAAGATGATTTATTTATGTATGTTGATAATGTATTAATATTTATTGTACATCCATGCACATACATACATGCTGTTTCCTTTCATTTGTGTGACTTTAATTATCACACAAGGATAGTGGGATCGTTTACACAAACAAACAGAAAGGAAACCTCTTTGGGTGTTCATGCCTCTGGTGGGTTTGATTTCTAACAGTCTCACTGAAAACTGGAGCTGCTGTTCCACTAAAAGGCTAAAGAGGGCAAACAGGTTGATGTTGCGGTCAATCCTGTTTACACTTTTACTTCTGGGGCTAAAGTGGGCTTCCTGTGGGTCAGGGGCTTTTGGACCAACATTCCCCAGAGAGTAACAGGCTTACTCTGGTCTGACGCCATCTGAACATGACCCATTGTGGATTGTGAGCTGAGAGGAGACGGCTCACCTGTTTATTATGGTTCAGATGGGGTTAAAAAGCTGGAGCTGAGATGGAAGTGCTGGTGTGCAGGGGGACCTGTGTGTGTGTGTGTGTGTGTGTGTGTGTGTGTGTGTGTGTGTGTGTGTGTGTGTGTGTTTGTGTGTGGTTGGAGGATAATGTACAGGAGGTAGTGAAGCATATAGAACAGAATATACCTGATAGTATGGGTCAAAGAGACACCTGTCCACCTCACCATGTACAGACACTTTATGCAGCAACTCCTTTTCCACTTGAAAGAATAAAAGTCCTGCAGTTTAATTGTTTTTCTAACCTTTCACTTGGTTGGCTCCGCAGCTGCAAACGTCACCGAACACAGATCTCCTTTTCTGCAGAGTGGATGCAACTTAATGCTCAGGATTGATGTGGAAAGTATCAGAAGTATTTTCTCTCTTCCTGCCAGAGATGTTAGTCGTTATCTACTCTATGAAAAGTTTGAAAACAGCATGCACAAAACAATTTGTTTTCTGTGTGTATGTGTGTGTGTGCATGTGTGCATGCGTGTGTGTGTGTTTCAGCTGACGGATGTCCCATGCACAATGCACGAGGCAGGAAGCGGCTATTTCCTTCTTTAGGATTTTACTTCCTCTTAAAGTTTCTCCCACTTGGTTAAAACTCTGCTATGGCATCAGTCTCTATTCCCACAAGCACTAGCCTGAAAAGGAAACTGTTGACCAGAGAGAGAAAGAGAGAGAGAGAGAGAGAGAGAGAGAGAGAGAGAGAGAGAGAGAGAGAGAGAGAGAGAGAGAGAGAGAGAGAGAGAGAGAGAGAGAGAGAGAGAGAGAGAGAGAGAATTTGCCAGGAGCACCAGATGACCTGTTTCTGGGTAGTGGTGAGGATCAGTAACAGTTGATTGTTACACAGTCCCATCTACAAATGTTAACCTCTAGCAGGAAATGTGGAAACAGTAACGAGTCAGGAACGTCCTCCAGGCCTTTTGGGAATTATTTAGAAATATTCAAACTTGGAGCTATCTATTAATTTGCCCTGTTAATCATTGGGGTTTATTTTTGAAGTATTAATAAAATGAGGTATTATTTGTATTTGAGGTGGTGGTGGGGGTGGAGTGGGGTGTTCAGACCCACTGAATTTTAAATGTAAGACACTGGTATGGTATGGTATGGTATGGTATGGTATGGTATGGTGTGGTATGGTGTGGTAAGGTATGGTACACTGACTGTACACTGATAATAGGTTCCATAATCTGTCTGTGAAACATGTCATGCTCAGATTCTGTAAAACATATTTTACCTGTAAAGCACCTTTGAGGAGTTCCAGAAGGTTCTATATCAAATACAAGCCATTTACTATTCACATAAAGCTGTAAATCTATGAAAAGTGTTTTAATCGTTTTGTGGTGGTGATGAGCTACAGTGTAGCCACAGCTGATGGAGGCAAGGCTGCTGTACAAAGGCCCTACAACTGCCAGCAGGAGGCACGCCCCAAACCTAACCCTAACTCTAATCCTATATGCTATATGTCTGGTTCAAGGGCACAATAGGTATGTTTCCTTTACCAGAACGTCAGGGTAAATGCAGTGAGTGGGAAGTTGACTGGGAGATTCAAAGGCCCAGTTCTCTCGGCTGTTGTATCTCCATTTACAGTTTGGCCTTAATAGGAATTTGCTAAAACATCACCGCACCATGACTGCTGCATTTTAGGCTATGTCATGGATTTGTGCAAAACACACAGAACTTGCCAAAAGCAGTGAACAAAACATCATTTACAACTGAAATACGACCAATCGGCAATTTTCCCGCACTCCCAACTGCACTGGGCCACTCTGAGTACCTGCACCTGATCAGGTACTTAAAAGGTTCCTGAAAACGGCCATTCGGTTGGCCCGGTCAAGTGGAAACACGCGCATGTCAGGAAGTTCCTGTAAATCTACCCTGAAGTTTCGGTAATGGAAACACACATATTGATCGTATCAGACTGAGCAACCTCGAACCTGCAACTCTCTGGTTACAGGGAGGGCATCGTCATCCCAAAGGGATAAGATGTGTCCAATTTAAAAGAGATTTAGGGAGAAATTGACTGTAGAAATAAAATACCACATATTCTAAAAGAATACAAGCGGCCAAAATGTGTTTTCTCCGCAGGATGGCTGGGCTCTCTCTTAGAGATAGGGTGAGAAGCTCTGTTATCCGGGAGGGGCTTGGAGTAGACCCCCTGCTCCTCCACATCGAGAGGAGCCAGTTGAGGTGGCTCCGGCATCTGGTCAGTATGCCTCCTGAACGCCTCCCTGGTGAGGTTTTCCGGGCACGTCCAACCAGGAGGAGGCCTAAAGGGCGACCCAGGGCACGCTTGAGGGACTTTGTCTCTCACCTGGCCAGGGAACGCCTTGGGATTCCCACGGAAGAGCTGGCCCAAGTGGCTGGGGAGAGGGAAGTCTGGGCTTCTCAACTTAGGCTGCTGCTCCCGCGACCCAACTCCGGATGAGCGGAAGAAAATGGATAGATGGATGGATATTCTAAAAGAAAAAATCCAAAACTTCAGATTCACACAACTTTAGTGGGTTGTATAAGAATGTGAAGCTTTTGTTATTTTAGTTACATTCACCAGAATACTTCGTTAGCAACAAAATAACTAACAATGCTAACCTTCAGCACATAGAAAATTAGAAATTGGTCTTTAATCACTTCAAGCACCTGCACCCAAATCTCCAGACTGGTTTCACGGTCAAGGACCTGTGGGACCTTTTCGGGGACAAGATCAGCTCCCTGACAATTGGACAACTGCCTCGACAAACCACGGAAGGACCCTGAAGTCTTCCTATTGAGAAGTTGAACTTTGAGCTTCATGTTCCGAACTACATTATTACGCTCCGGACCTGGACTTCAAGGTACTCATCAATGCAAGACTGGAACCATCCTGACCAACGGAAGAGGACACTGACTTTCAAACCTATTGTCCAACCGGGACTCTCAGCCCACGGACAAGCCCTTTGATGAACAGTGCCTGGTTTGCCTCAGCTCTGCCGTAGTTAGAGCTGCGTACAGTAATATCACACCTTCATTTTTTCTCATTCACAGAAAGATTTGTCTGCAACTTGGAGCTTTAAACTAAATTCACCTGATGTTTCAATATACCGAACTGATGTTTTCTGTGTATTATATGGTTTTGCTAACCCTTCCCAATCTCCTTACAGGAACTGCCATAAGTCGTAGATTTGTGCATCACAGTAAATTTGTTTCAATATGTAGGAAATAGCTTTTCTTAAGGTTATAATTGTGTTGATTTAGCTGATTCTATTTTCCATCTCTGTGAACTGCTGTAAGATGTTGTCAGTTGCGTTTGCCTTGGTTGTGTTTGTTACCTTATTTGTTCTTATTATTTAGCCGATTTTTGTATTGAACTTTGTATGGAATGTTTCGTTGGACAAGTTAACAGGATTGAGATTACGATCCACAATAGACAAATGATTGCAGCACCTCATGCTGTTTGCCTTATCGTGTTGATTCTGAACCTTTTATATCTGATTGTAGTGTTTATCCCTTTACTTATTATTTTTCTTGCTTTGATGCTTATCATTTTTGTCTTGAGTCGTGATTGATGTAGCTTTCATGGATGATGGTGACTAGTTATGTAGGTGGATAAAATTCCTTATTACTTTACTTATTTTAATTTTTCCTTATTTGGTTTTGTTTTGTTTTGTTGCTTCACTTTGTTTGGTTATCCTATTTGGATAAACAGGAAGGAATGTAATGGAAAATTTATGTTTATTAATTCTTGACCATGGACTCAATCAACTGGATGTAAATTACTCTATGCCTCTCTGCATGCTCACTTATTCAGACACACCAACACAAGATCTGGTGTCCTTGAGCCAGCAAGGCTCCAACGAAAACTCCCGCCTCAGAAGATATGTGGAATGTGCCGTCGCTATGGCAACTCAACACAGTCTCCTATCCCAGCCTGGGTGGGACTGCGGGAAGGCCGCTGAAACGTTCCAGGGTCACTGCAACCCTCAACCCCCCAATGCTCCTCCCCCTATCCACACTGAGGTGACATGTGCTGCTTCTATCGTGGCTGCAGGAACTGAAGTGGGGATAGTCCCAACCCACCACCCCACCTAGTGGACACTTATGTTGTATAATGTCTGAAGTCTGTTGCATATATGTTTGAGGTGTTTTTTTGCAGAGCAAAGCTGCCCTCCTGGTGGAGGGTAGCTCTGAAGTGCCTTTTTTCCCTCCATCTGAACCAATCCTCAT
>NC_091747.1:41619046-41624046 GCF_043380555.1 Nothobranchius furzeri | reverse complement strand
GATTCCGCTCTCAGAGATCACCGTGATCAACATGCTGTTAATAATTCTTGGAGAGAAATAGCTCGCACTGTCGGAAAAGACGAGGACGCTGTTAAAAATGCTGAAATGCCATGTTGTAAACAGTCATTTTTACTTCTACTATGGTGTAGTGTTGGATGCATGCCATAGAGCTCCATGCTGCCCCGTTCAGTTTGGGAGAATATTGGCTCACCCGCAGAGACGAGCCGCATGAACCATAAACGCTGCGAGGTGTGAAGCGCGTTCCATCCGCGAGTCGCACCAAGCGGAAAGTAAATGCGTCAAGCATAAACCAAGCTTTAGCAACATGAGTGACGATTTAGGCTAGGGCTGTTCTTTGAGACCTGAGTGGATAGAGGTACTCAAGTCATTTCTCTTCTACTTCTTCTTCCATGGTGAATGGCAAACTGCTCCATTGACTGATTTAAATAGCAATGATTATATCATGTCATTGTCCAGTGATTTGAAAGAGAACCGTAGATTCCACCTCCACGCCTGAGTTTTGTCTTTGGGTTGTGGACAGACACACACATTGACAGGATGGGTTGCCAAGTTAGTATCCTTTAGCTTACAAAACAAACCTGCCATCCCTTTTTGGTTTATATGAAGATTCAACATCATCTTTTTGAGGTGAATCAAAAGTAAAACATTAAAAAAAACATTCTTACACTTTGATGTCATCAACAGTTTCTAGAGATGCTTTAGTGTTGACACCTCTCCTCCACACTTCCTGTCTCCATCTTCATCCTTCCACATTTCTGTTTTCACCCTCACGAGTCTGCAGCCTTCTTTGTTACAAAGTCAGCCTCCAAACTAAACACCTTCATCTCATTCATCAGTTTGTTTCTATTTCTTAACAGAATCTTTATGAACAATGCCGTTCGGAAACACGCTAGTTCCTCTCACATCTCCATCTCAACACAAATGACGTCACGTCGCGTTTCTGGCTGACGGCGCCACTAAGTTTGTCATGGAAATTTCCACATCTTCCAGTGATGGCCATGTGTGGGCTGTAATCAGGTTATTTTAATACAGAGCAGGCCCATTTCTGCGGTTTGTGTCCAAGTGCCAACAAGCCAGTCCCCAGCTCCACGCGACTGGCATCACGGCTGGGTTCATAGAGATGAGCTCTCTGCCGTGTGTTGAAACTTCCTAGAAGGAAGTGCAATTACATCTGTGATGGGGGTGATTGGACGCAGGGACCCAGATGTGCTGTTTTTCTGTGTCATTTGGTTTTGAGAACTTTGCCAAGCCATGACTGAAAATGGTAAAATGGAAGGTTCAGTGAGTGTTCAGAGCCTAGTTTTGTGACAGTTTCTTTCTAGAAAGAAAGGTTCTAAACTTTTGTTTGGCCTCAGCTGGATGATTGAACGGCAGCCAAACTGGTTCGTTTTGTGGATTTTAGCCAAATCCACCCAAGTTCAGTAAGAACATAAGAAACTTAACCATTTAGGGTGTGATTCTTACTCCCAAGGAGGTGAAAAATGCCACTTTTCTTCATAAAGTAACATTTTAAAATGTTTTAGCCAGAGCCAAAAATGGGATTCACATATAGATCCCAACTTACAGAGTTTAAATTTAAGCTAGGAACGATTCATCCGCTACAGATTGCTGGCCTGTCTTCATCATATTTCTTGCTATTTTTTGATCCTCGAGCAAAGGAAGACAGATGGGATTCTTTGGATTTATGCTGCCAGGAGATCCAGGAGGTCTGACCGGGAGCAGATGCAGCAGTTAGGTGACAGAGTCGTGTTTGCAAAAGGACACTTCGAGAGTCCTGGCAACACAACTTGGAAAGGGCCGGAAGCATTCTAAAAAGGGTATTCAGAATCCTAAAGTGAAGGAGGAAATCATTAACAAGAGAGCAGGAAGAGAGGAACAAGACCGGAGGAAGTCGGGATGAGAGAATCATTCAGCCAACTTCCAAATGACTTAAGTAAAGACAACATTATTGTTTATAAGTATGACGGGTAAATAGGGTTAAACCAGCAGGGGGAAGAGAACACAACGTCACTTCTTTTCTTGTTGGATTCGTTCATCAAATGAAGCATAAATTACATACGAGTGGGTTTTTAAGAATCGTGTACTAAAGAATAATCCGGCTCTCCGTGCTACATTCTGAGAAAGCTAATCGGTTTCTGAGAGTAGGGCGACACAAGAATAACTATGAAACCAGAGGGATGAAAGGTGCTGGTCGGATCTGTTGCCAGAAAATCAAAATTCCAGGAATTATTTTACGTCATCTTAAAACAAATCATCAAGCAGTTCAGAAACAGCCTCTTTCAGGAAACCTGGAAACACATTTTTTATTCTTTTTAGCTATTTGAATATCAAACATTTCAAAGCAGCTGGTACAGAAATAAGCCTTTATGCTACACAACAGAACTGAACTGGATTGTATGGTCATTTGCAGCACAAACAGCAGCAGCTGTTTCTGGGGCATTTCAGAGTGTTTCTGGTCTGTAATGTCAGATAAGAGTGATGAAACATAACACTCACAAAAAGGTGATGAGATATGTTTTAATAGCGGCCTCCAATAAAAAAGCAGTTGAATGACCTTGTTGTTGTTGAATATAGTTAGCGGTGGGTGGCGGGGGCGTTGTAACCATCAACATAGTTTTAATGTATTTGTTCACGGAGAAGCTGCTTTAAAGATCAAGTTCATTACTTTTTTAACACATGTGCAGTGGCCTATAGAGCTCCAGGAGTTGACGTCACGTTTCCCGGCATGCAACAGTTCAAATCGAAATGGCGCCATATTGGCATGCAGAAGCCGGCAGCTGGACTATTTGTTATTGTCAGAAACTCAATCCAACAGGAAAAATGGTAGATTCCTGTTGTGCCCCAGGATGCAGAACAGACGCGGACGACATAAGGAATGAGCATCTACAGGATTCCCCAAGATCCGGAGCGCCGCGCAAACGTTGGATCATTGTAATAAAACGCACTAGTGACCAGGCTGAAATGAAACTGGGGGACCCCGAGAGTAAAGGTTTTCACTTATGCAGCGACCGCTTCATATCAGGTACTTAAACCAACGTTTCCTCAACTGTGTATGGTATTTATTTTAAATACTTTTATTACGATTCTTAGTGGGCTTCCTAAACTTATTTTGGCGTGGCTTTTTCTGTCTTATTACTCATAGCAGCAAGTAAACATCACATAAAACGTTGCCTTGTGATTTCTACGTTCTGCCGTTTACGTGTTTTATGATCACAGCAATTAACCGGCTAAGCTGTATTTAATTTTTAAGCAATGGTTGATCAATTGTCAGATCACACATAAAAAGCACTTTGGATTGCTATTATCTTTCTCACCGAGACAGCTCTCAGACAGATCCTGAGACGCTCCTGCCTGACATATTTATTTTATTCACGGGTAAAAAATCAAACAAGTGATTTATACATTCAAACAGCACAGCAGTCTATTTAAACTACTTACATGTAAATCTGTTACTTGTCCATCCATCCATCCATCCATTTTCATCCGCTTATCCGGAGTCGGGTTGCGGGGGCAGTAGCGTCGAGAGGCCCAGACTTCCCTCTCCCCAGCCACCTGAGCCAGCTCCTCCGGGTAAATCCCAAGGGGTTCTCCGGCCAGGTCCGGTAAGAAGTCCGCTCTGACAGCTTCTGGCATTTTTTTAAAGTATCCCAGGGGCACGGTAAGGGTCGGAGATGTTTAGTCTATTTAATTTCTGACTAAAACGATTTCTTCGGTTTTAAAGTGTGAAGTAAACTCCGACGAAGTAAAATCCAAGCCGATCCCGTTCATGTTCATGTTTACGATCCGTGTTTGTTTACCTTTTTTTCATGCCAATATGGCGTCCTCTTATTGAGAGTCACGTGGGGTCCGAAGCTCTATAGTTTAAGCAAATGCATTAAGAGTCGATCTGAGCGAAAAAAGCACTCATGCTCCTATTTCAGGAGCTAGAAGTGAGCCACAGCTGAATTGAGCTTCAAATTACAGGTTTTGGACTTTTTTTTCCTGATATTTTTGCCTCTGTTGGCTAACAGCAGCAAGATGTTAAATATCCACAAATAACACAACTGCAAAGGAGTTCTGCCGTGTGGTGGAGTTGCTAATGCTAATAGTTATCTTCTACTAGCTGAGACGTGCTCTGCTCTCTCCTGGATACTAAATCAACAACAGCCTTCCCCGTCTCAAACCAAGATGAGAGACTCCATGAATGCTAATCTTCTGTATGGCGTAGTTCTGGCTGGCTTTTTCTAATCCAATTGTTTCTCCATCATTTTTTGATCAGCAGCTAACGCAGAAAATAGAGGTAGAAGACTTTTTTCACGTTTAGAACGCATATTAAACTCAGAGTGATCGATTTCAAAAAGAACAAGTGAAAACACATCATAAGCTAGAACACACACTGCCTTAAAAATGCACATCTAAATCCATGTCAGCTTTGGCATTTTATTAACATTGGTTGTAATTATAGATATGAATACATAGATGTGCCGTTGGGCGCTGAAGAGCGTATAAGTGTCGGCTGGGTTTCTTACCCTTACTTCACACTGCATCAGTGGTGCAGAACGGCAGCGGAACTTCACAGTTTCAAACATAATCCATATGAGGGGGATTCAAACCAGCCACAATGTGGACATTTTCAAGCACATCCCAGAAGCAGCTCACTGCATCATGCTGCTAAAGATGGGATCTATTTTTGCTGTGAGCCGCTTTTGGGACACGTCAAGGTCCACAGGAACACACTTTTTTTTCAAGATAAAGGACTATTGCAGTGATGTAATTTCACATTTTGTCAATGCACATTAACTTTATTTAATCGCAGCATTGTCTTAGAGGTGCAGCAATGTGTTTCTATGGCTTTAATCCTGGCAGTGCAGAGGAACAACATCATATGATATCAAACAGCTTTATCAAATATGTTTCCTTATTTTTGGTTCAATGGTGGATTGAATAAACAAACTGCGACCTTTGAAGTCTCAAGGGATTTTGTGATACTGCAAGTCCAG